>NC_030437.2:7763796-8018796 GCF_001660625.3 Ictalurus punctatus
GAGTGTGTGTGTGTGTGTGTGTGTGTGTGTGTGTGTGTGTGTGTGTGTTCGTGCTCTGTCAGGCTACCTTGTTAAAGGTTGTAAACTGTTGGCAGTCTCCAGATACTGGCGATGGCGGCGATTTGAAACTTGTCCTTTCTAATTTGACAGGAGCATCCGGGCACCTGAGCGCAGGACCATGGACAGCGGTGTGTGTGTGTGTGTGTGTGTGTGAGAGTGTGAGTGAGTGAATGTGTGACCCTGAGCGCGCCCCGCCTCGCGCTCACGTTGCATACGACTGTGACCCACACAGGCCCGAGCGCGTGAGTGAGTGAGTGAGTGAGAGAGTGAGATAGCAATGGTTTTGTTTAACTGACAAACTCTCTCTCTCTCTCTCTCTCTCTCTCTCTCTCTCTCTCTCTCACACACACACACACACACACACACACACACACACACACACACACACACACACACCCTCGAATTACGTTTACATTCAATCTGGAGTAACCGTTTGCGCAAAGTTGCCTTGGGAGCCATAACAGCGCGTTAAGGGCTGCGGGGCTGCGGAGGAGAAAAGGAGGATTTGGTGGTGAGGGAAAACTGTTTGATGGCTCTCTACAGCTTCGAGACAGCTTGTTAATTAAAACCCCAAGAGATGAGTTTGTGCAGCCAGCGTCCATATAAGAACATCGCTAACTATCCCGACAGCAAGCAACTTCACAGGCCTGCGTGTAAAAGGCTGTGATTCAGGCTCTCTCTAGTCCCAGGTCTCTCTCATTTTCACGCTAGAGGACATTTCTTAAGCCCCGCAGTAGTAAATGTCCTATTTGTATTTTGTAAGGCCGAAAGTTCAATTAACTCAATTAAACAGAAGGACGCAGTTCAATGATTCAAAATCTAATTTACAAATTCATTAATATCGGGATCATTACTTCTGTAGTTTCTATTAACACTTGATTAAAGAAATAAAGAGTACTGTAATGGAAGCGAGGTTTCTTTTAGTCGGCTTGGTTATATACATTTCATTAAAAAACAAAACAAAAACAAAAAAACACTATTACCTAATGACTAATAAAGTTGGTGATATAAACGACCAAACAAAACCAAACTAACCGAAAACACACACACACACACACACACACACACACACACACACACACACACACACACACACACACACACACACACACACACTCGGTTGATGATGTATTTATTTATGCTATTTATGTGTTTCCCAAAAACTAATTTAAGAAATAAGTTTCAATAAAATAATAATCGCTACACCCAGTGTTTACAGAATCAATTAATTGTATAGTTAGAGCACATTAATCTTATAATCGTTAGTAAATGCACTTTATTATTATTATTATTATTATTATTATTATTATTATTATTATTATTATTATTATTATTATTTATTTGTTTGTTTGTTTGTTTTTTCCCTTTGCTCGTTCATGGTAGGATTGAAATACCTAAGTTGGGATACATTGGTGTAGGTGGAGAACTCCCTTATAGGATCACCTGAGAAAACACACACACACACACACACACACACACACACACACACACACACACACACAGAGAGAGAGAGAGAGAGAGAGAGAGAGAGAGAGAGAGAGAGAGAGAGACCAAACGCTCCCAAAACAACATTTTTTTTTTTACACATCATTCACAGTATTTATTATTTCTAGTATTTCAGTAAATCATATAGTTTTGCAACTACAAAGATACAATTATATTTCGCTCACAGTGACAACCATGGATTTATTTATTTAAGTGGAAAATAGACAAAAAGAAATATGCCATAGACACACTTAGCGGTAGGAGATATAATTTTTTGTTTAAAATCAGTCGCAAAAAATATATATAGTCTAATGAACTTTTGTAGTAAATGTTTAAAAAAGAAAGGGGAAAAAAGATCATTCTTTAATAAACATTTATGGTAAATTAATATCATGTTGTAAAATTCTCCATTGATATATTAGTCTACATGATGTTTCTTTTCCCCTCCAGTTCCAACAGTTAAATATTTAACTTCAAGTGGAAGGTAAGCTTCTCGCTGCTTCTTGTTTTCTTTAAAGCCTGTGAAAATGGGATTGGAGTGGAGCAGCTGATGGTTCTCTCCGCTGTCTGCTCGAACATTTAAAAGACATCTTTAAATGTTCACCACGTCTTAGCACATTCATCAACGTCAGAATGTGGCCGAGCCTCTATTTAGAGAAAGTGTAAGTGCAGCAATATATCTTCACTGCGCTCAAAGCACACAATGCATTTTTACTACGTGGGAATATGCCTCCTTATTTCCGCAATGCTTTATAAAATGTAATGATATATATACTCTCAAACAAAGCGGGCATTATAGCAAAAAATAAAAACCCGTTTAAGTTCTTTGCCCTGAGAACTTATTCGAAGCCGGTTTAAAAACAAACAAACAAACACACAAACAAACAAACAAACAAATATTCCTCGTCCACCATTCGTTCAGAAGAAGCCCAGTCTATAATATCTAGGTGTATAAACATTTACTTGAAAAACTTTTTTTCTTTATTTTATTATTATTATTATTATTATTATTATTATTATTATTATTATTATTATTATTATTATTATTTAAAATGCAATACACTACCCAAATCTGCTGTGAAACAATATAGCTCAGTGTCTGAAACAGAAATCACTGTTCCTAAAACTATTTAAACATGTCCAGGCTGGTTTAAAACACTGAGAAGAATTTAGCTTAATTTCTGAGCCTATAATTATAATTATAATTATAATAATAATAATTATTATTTTGCAAAATCACTCTATTAGAAGATATCAGTGTATATATATATTATAAACTTAATTCGTTAACATAAATGAAAATAAATAATGAATTCCTAAGTCTTCTTAAGTAACAGACCCAGAATAATATGTTGTTTTCAACGCAATACATATCATGTTATTTTTTATTTGTAATTAAACAGAAATGCATTATTAAATATGAAACATAATTAATGAAAATATTTGGCGCTATCATTTAACGCATAGTTGGTACTATTTAAGCAAAATATAATTAAGAAATTAAAAAAAAAAGTAAAAAGCACAATAAAAGGAAAAACGTTGAGGGCGCGAGGTATAAAGGCGAAGGGACAGTAAATGAAGCAGGAGCTGTTTATTCCTCTTTCAGAGGGTCCCAGAACACAGAGCGCCATCTAGCAAACAAAGGCGGAAACAAACATCTCGCGCAGCCCCCACCACTGAATCCGAGCCTGCGCAGCCACCGCAAACTCCCAGAATTCCCCAAATACCGCAAAACCTTACTGTACCTTTACTGAGCAATATATATACCGTCTTCTGACAGTGGTCATGCATTAATTACTTCTTAAATAATAAAAAACCTACAACAGGATTGATTGATTAAAATATGAAGGAGAAAAAGAAAAGAAACTTACATGTGAACAAATGTACTGTACAACCCACATGCAGTAATATTTCATACGATCATGCGCATGTGCGGATATAACACCAAGCAACAACCGTACATGCCATACCTCAGTCAAGTGTATACAAAGTTTTTTTTATTAGTAGTAGTAGTATTAGTATTATTATTGTTGTTGTTGTTGTTGTTGTTGTTTATGATGATCATTATATTAGTAGTAGTAGTAGTAGTAATTAATAATAATAATAATAATAATAATAATAATAATAATAAGTCGAAACAGAAGAAGAAAATAGTTATAAATAAACAAAAAATATATACTATAATTCCATAGTAGTCTAGTCCACTGTTTCATGTAGACTATCAGAATTATGCAGGTTCCAAAGAGGGATAATAATAATAATAATAATAATAATAATAATAATAATAATAATAATAATAATAATAATAATAAATAATAATAATAATAATAATAATAATAAGTAGAGCAAATGACATTTTGATGCATTTTTACACTATTGCTATGAATAATAAATAACATTAATATTGCTGGAAGTCGTGTAAGTGATTGGATGCTTGTATGTGGATGAAAATAATTCTCACGCATGAAATATTACAAAGAAATGTCTCATCTCAATTCAATTTATTATACACGTCAGAAAAGAGGGAATTTGCTATACGGTAAGTTTTTTTTTTTATTCTAAATGTCCAACACTTGTGTTACAATAAACCTGTAAAATAAAATGAATTCCTGAGTTTGCGTTATATCTTACCGCAAAGAGCGTCATATAATTGACATTTATTACAGACTTTATTTATTTATTGATTTATTTATTTTTTACACATAACTTTATAATTCTATTAATTAATTAATGGCCGTATAAGGAGTCTGAACAAGATTTGGAAACAGTGACCTGCATAACAAATCCGAGAGCATACTTGCATACTTTGGATGATCAGTAAAGTATATCAGAGTATCATTATTTAAAAAAAAACAAAACAAAAAACAAAACAAAACAAAACAAAACAAAAACATACTTGTATATTATACACCTTATAGTCAATTTTATGTAAGTGCTTGGGTCACAATAAAGCCTAAATATTTAAATGACTAATATTCATATAAATGATCCTGATGATAATGATTCGTCTTGGTGACGGTTTTAACTATTAATGATTTGATTGGGAAAGTAAAAGCTAGCGTGTAAAGACTGAAACAGTCCTCCGTGGCTTTGTGTGCTTTTGTCCTATATATAGCAGTAGATGGTTGAGCGCTCCATATGCGGATTGGTCGGAGCTCGGCCAGTGAGCCCTTTGACAGGTCGCATACAACATTTCAGCATTTCCACATTTTCAGTGACGAACTCACGATGCCATTTAGCTTTCCTTCGATAGCGTGTTTTCGGATATGTTGAATACCATGTTGCAGCTATGTATCTATTTATCCAAATGGTGACTATATTGAGGTGCGTTTGTTGTGTAAGGGCGGTTTTCATTCATTTACTACTCCTTCAGAATGCTATAATCTTGTATATAAAGACCACGCGTGGATGCATCTAGTGCAAATCGTTTATGGTGGGTGTACCTGTTTCTGATTGCCTAGGCTACAGTACAGTGCAAAAATGAGATGAGGCGTGATGTGATGAAGACTACAGCTGGGTCTTTCGCTCTTACCACACAGTGGTGGGAAGAGAGATGATGTGTCGGGGTGTAGATGAATTATAGCGAACTTTGTGATCCATTCTTTTTTTCTCTCTCGGTTTTGCCACCAAAAAAACCCAAAAAAACCAAAAATAAAAACAAAAAAAAAACAAACCACACACACAAGAAAAAACAAACAAACAAAAAACAACAACCCCAAAACCATCAGTCCACCCCTGACTCTCCGTCTACTCTGTCCAGTAGTAGGCCAGTCTCTATTCTGTTAAGAATAATGTGCAGGTGTGTGTGTGTGTGTGTGTGTGTGTGTGTGTGTGTGTGTGTGTGTGTGTGTGTGTTTCAGCCATAATCCCACCCAAAGATGTGTGTAGTGCAGATGAAATATTTGGTGCGTGTGCTGACCGTGTGGGAGCCTCCTGCATTTTAATGACGAGCAAAACAGAAGCTGGACGAGCAGCAGAGAAAGAACACACATGTCCCCGGTCCTAATAGAAGGAAGACAATTTTCTCGCTCAGATTAAGACCGTTAGTTTCTGCCTTGCCTTTGAAGAGAGGGGCCAGGTCATTCTGAAAGAAAGGCCATTCCCCGAAACCCCTCCCTTAAACCCCCAACCTTCATTCTCTCTCTCTCTCTCTCTCTCTCTCTCTCTCTCTCTCTCTCTCTCTCTCTCTCTCTCTCTCTCGCTCTCTCTCCTCAGCTCCTAGCGACCCCCATCTTTTGGAGCACACATGCATATCCTCCAGCAAGCTGGTTTTGCGGTTACACACATGGCAGATTTGAGAGCTGAGGCATTGGAAGGCCATTTTTACTGTTAAAATGATTCCTATGCATGGCAGAAAGAAGTGTGACAGAGCTGCACTTCAGCTGCACTTAGATAAACATTTCATGTGCTCGGGTTTGCGTTGAATAATTTAGGTAAAGCATAATTTAGTTATATGACTGAATTAGCCTATATTTACCCGAGCCGTAAAATGTATAAAAATAAGCACACTGCAGTAATATCTAACGTCTACATTAATGACAGAGAGTTTATAATGTACACGGTATAGGCCGGGTTTTGGCATTGGTTAAGCCCTCACCGCTGGATCTCAGTACGGGAGCAGTTTACGTGTGGCCGCCGCGCACGTGTTCAGTAGAGGAACGCGGGCGCGCGCGTGTGCGTGTGCGTATTTATCAAACGCACAAATTGCGACGACTATAGGCAAGACAGGCGGGATAAAGGGCCGAAAGGCGCGGGATCAGAGACCAGCACCAGTGCAAGGGACATAATACCTCTGTCAAGAGCCGCTCAATATGGTGGGGATGAAAAATCTCCCTCGACAAAAACGCTTCGGTCATTTATTATCAAAGAAAATAGAAGCCGTGCTGAGAAATTAGTCAAATAAAAACTAAATTAGAGCGATATTAAGAACGACATAATTCACTAAGCCTGTCAAGCAAACGGTCACATCTGTGGCTTACTGGATGTGTAATACCCAGGCCTACGTAAAATACGTAAAACAAATAAATGCAATTAAAATAAATAAAAACAAAACAAACAAACACACACACACACACACACACAAAAAAAACCCTAAAATATATCCTACGTTTGGGGTTTATGTGAAATCTCAACTAAACTATTAAGTATCCAAATTATATATTGATATAAAGAAATGTCATATTTATAAATTGTATATAATATAATATAATATAATAGAATAGAATAGAATAGAATAGAATAGAATAGAATATATTTAGTTTATGTATGTTTCCCAACTTCACAGCAAATTCATAAGGTCTGTGTAACTTATTAATAGCGCGGTTGAACATGCTGCTGGATTGTCTATATGATGGCCAATGAAAATATAATGTATGGAAAATAGGTCACTGTTACATTTGGTCCCAGCATGAAGTGTAATTGCAACAAAGTGCTGCTGAGTAAATTGAGAAACTTGCTGGCTGCGGTTGCACCGGTACAAACCATCTGGTGTATATTATAAAAATAGCCAGTAAACATATCTGAAAATCCGGGGCGTTAGCAGGTATGTAAGAGCAGGATTAGATTCTGTCTGTGTGTGATGGGCGGATCGGAAAGTGTGCTCATAATGGCCCGTGGAAACATATTTGCTTGAGTGAATTAACACAGTAATTACATGAGCTTTGTTTGGGAGATTTCACGATAATCTGACGTCACCGTGTTTATCAGGGAATAAAGACTGGAGAATAGCTGGTCAGAGCAGCCTATTATTTGTGTGGAGCTTAGCAACAGGTATGTCTCACACTCTAGGAATACTATAGCGTAGAAGATTTGTAGGATCCTATTAAGATGAACGATATCATCATTCACATTTTCATTTCTAACTGATACCGAGTCACTGAATTCTTCAATTGTAAGTACATAAGCAGAAAGTCTGAAGATATTTTGCTTAAATCCCGCATTTCCTCGACTCTGTTATATCTTGTTGCACGCTTTCAGACCAAACTTTGCTTTCCGATCCACCCCAAACACCCCCCCCCCTTCCTGGCCGTAATTTATTTCTCCATAAGCGCGGAGACAAACCGGGAAAACTGTCCCTCTCGACTTTAAATGTTACGTGCTGATTAATTTGTTGTTAATGACAGCTCTAGTCATACACACACGGACACATCCTCTGCTCTCTTAGTGTGTTTTTTTTTTTTTTTTTTTTTAACTCTAGCTCCCTCCCCCTTCTCTCTCTCTCTCTCTCTCTCTCTCTCTCTGTTCTCCTCTATTATACCCAAACACGGGAGCGCGCAGATTCACTACAGGCGCGCGCACGCGCGCACAAAAAAAAGTCCCTGGTCACACACGCGCACGTTTAAGAGGGACAAATGAAAACAAATTTCTTACTTTCTCCAAAGGAGCTCCGAGTAACGCTTCGTGTGTCCTTCTTGTCCAGTTTCTGGTAGTGCTCGTTGGGAAGAGTGTTGTCCACGTCCGAGGAGTCGTTCTCTAATTAATGCTTTTCTGGAGCCTGTCCTTATATACCCAAATGGTTTGACTGAAGTGAAGTGCAGATTGAGACATATTGAGCCCCCTTTAAGGGGGGATCATTTCATGTGGGAGGTTGGACGCAAAGTTTGGACTCGTGACTGGCATTCCGGAGAGACGTGCATAATTTAAACCAACAAAGCAAGACAGAGACGGGTCTGAGGGTGGGAGGAGAAAAAAAAAACTTGGAAAGAACTCACTAAGTGATAAACAGCTGTCAGTGTTGGACAAGATTTTAGTTGTATATTCCCAAAGTACAAATTGTCACGAGTACCAAGAAAAACTTCTCAAATCTGTGGCATTTCTTTACTGATTCAGTGGAGTGGATATTATTTTAAATACTAAATACTAATGTGCATATTTATTTTTTTACAACAAGTGTTTGTAGCTACTTTCGGCTGTGCTAATTTTAAAAATAAAAATGATGATGTGATTAAAACTGCCTACTCGTTTTACTCACGCATAAGTTGAACTTTTCTTTGTTGTCCACCCCCCCCCCCCCCCCTTTTTCATTTTACAAAAACTGAATCTATTTTCCTCCCCCAATTCAATCGACATATTTTGTTTTTTGGGCCAAAGTCTAACAGGATAATTGCTATAAATAGTGTATTTGCAATAACACCATGTCGATATGTATTAACATGATCTGACACTGCTTGTCGATATTGCCTAAATACATTGCTGATCTGTTAACATGTGAAGAGTGAGTCCCATTAAGAAGCTGCCTACATGTGTTCGCTGAAATGATGGCTAACACTAGAAAAGAAAATGCAGGGTGTTGAGTTAGATATCTCTTTCAGTTGTCACTGGTGGTCCATGGGTATGGAATGCTAATAAGAGAAGCCCCCCTCCTTCTGCTCTTTCTCCTCCACTACCACCACCACCTCCTTCTCCTCGTCCGTGTCGTCTCATTCCCTTTCTCTCAGCTGGCAGAAGGGATCGATAGCTGACCCGATGCTTTGGACACTGCTTTATTTATCTGGCCAGGCAATGATATTATCAGCCTTGAACGTTATATACAGCAAACGTCTTCCTAAATCAACACAAAGGGATCGCTTACACAGCGATCTGTGCTTTCTCGCCTGCTTCCCTCACACCATGCAGACCCGACCACACACACACACACACACACACACACACACTCACACACCCTTATGTTACATTCACAACTGGGGACATTTTATATCCTGTTGTGTTGGATGTGATCCATGACTTAGAGCTTACTGGGGAGTTCTTTGGACATGGATTTAGGCAGAAATATTAATAGTACACTCTTGGTGGGGTGGGGTGGGTGGGGAGGTCAAATCTAGAACCCTTAATGTTATTTTGGTTGTCCTTTGGGGGAACCGTCAAAAGTTCTATGTAGAACCCAAGAGTAAATTATTCTTATAACAGAACAGGCTTTCAACTATAACCTTTTAAAGAAGCTAAAAACCTTTAACTATTACAAAGAACCCTTTGAGGAACCTTTGAGTGCAATGCAGTGTCATCTCAGGTCCACTGCATGTAATCTCTGGTGTGGTAGAATACATAAAGACATATGTATGATATCGTATGAACATTTTTTTCCACAGTGTATTTAATGTAGTCATATACAGTAAATGCTATAGATAGATAGATAGATAGATAGATAGATAGACAGATAGACAGATAGATATAGTAAATGATGGATAAATAAATCTTAGACCCTTTATTTGCAATTACATAGCGTTGTTAACTTTAAAGTGTCTGACTGAAGTAGTTTAACGTTTTGAATAACAGTAGCTTGAAAACGTTTCACGTCAAACCTTTAAGAGCCTTTTCATAGCATACATTTTTACCTAAAAGCTAGACACATCAAACCCTGTAAACTATAACCAAACAACCAGAAAGTATCAGATAAATATCCACTCAGCCAAGCACAAATAAGCTAATATTAATGACGCACTTATCCCAGAGAACCCATTTGTTTTCTACGGGAACAACTGTGTACCTTGTTCTTTCACTGGACAAATTTATGAGGTAAAATCGATGGCAGATTAATAAATAATAATAATAATAATAATAATAATAATAATAATAATAATAATAATAATAATAATAATAATAATACTTTAATAATAACAACAATTAAGGTTTAACACAAACATCCAAAATGTTAATAATCAAACGAACCTCATTCTTCTGATAAATGTAGCCTATGTAATACATCCTTTATGAATAAGTCTAGCATTGTTAGATAGTTACACAGGCCTATAAGACGAATACAGTTCATAGCTGTTGCTTTATATATAGCATAGATGCTAACAAATCTGAAAGAATACGATTTGCTTTAGAATGCAGGTTTCTGCTCAATCTTTTGCTCAATAGTATATTTGAGACATTATGCATAGCTAGTTCACAGCAATCAAACAATGCCACACTTGCATTCCCTAACATATTTACTCTGAGTTGGATCTTCTACATGGAACCACGAACCGATATCATTCAAGCAATATGACGATGGGCAAATCAGAAAACGCGTGTAGGATGCTTTGGATGAATAATTCTAAACACGGGCAATTTACATGCTGTTTTTTGTTCATACAAAAGCTCCCGTGTGTTTCTGCTCTCGTTCCTGATAGCGACTCGGCGACTATTTTGAATTCAAAAACCCTCAACTTGAGAAACATTGAAGAGCAAAAGCAGTCAAAGAGCTATTGTCTCGGGTCCTTTGGGGTAATCAATCAAAAAAACGTCTGGGCTCTATACGTGGTCTTAGCACAGTTTCAATTCAGCCTCTTTGCAATAGATGTTCACATGGGACCAAAATAACCTACATGGTCCAAGCTTCGTTTAATAAAATGGTATTTGTCTAAGTGTCCTGCGACAAAAGTAAGACGGCATGATTCACCATTCAGTAGGAACGCATTTGAGACAAAATTACAAAAGCTCTTCTAAAAAATCCAACACATGCTCCGAAATCAATCAGCACCATTGCCCACATCTTTGCCAAGGTTCGAAAAGAGAAATAAAACCCCAAACTTTGCGCCCTTTTTCACTTGAACTCTGCACCACAAATAGTCTATGAGGAGCTTTAAGCCAATCGGTGAGATGCATGAAAAACCGCAGTGGTCAACGGTGGTTGGCAGGTTCTCACGGAAAACAGTCTGGATTCATAATTAGTGCGTGAACAAAAACACACTTTATTCTTTTTTCTTAGGGAAACCCATCATTCAGTAGAATGCAGCTGAGAACCAAACATAAGACCACAAAAGTTCATCTCCTAAAGCCACACCAGACAAATCCATTAATACTTTTCAGGCCTGCAGGAGAAAAAAAAAAAACCACGCATCATTTAAAGCCAAAAACTTGATAACTGGAGTGCAGATGTGTGCGAATGTGCGAGGGACCGTCGTGAAAAACAAGCAGGTTTCTCTCCTATAGTCTTGCTCAGTGATATGAGTCTGAACACGAATTTCTCACCGTCTTTGTACAATACATCACATTTAGTGTTCCTATCGACCGGTTTACACGCAGCAGTGTACATTTCCCAGATTGATCACGCATAACTGAAACATCCGTAGCCCTACAACAAAATAACATTAGTATGTGGTTTTGGGGGAGATTTTTCTCTTTCTCATCTGCCGTGACAGGCAGGCCTGGTCTCTTTATTTCTATGGAAGGCTTTTATTTCTCTCTCTCTCTCTCTCTCTCTCTCTCTCTCTCTCTCTCTCGATTTTAAGCAATCCTTCAATCCAGTCTGGGAAAAATATTAAACATTAATGTGCTGAAGCAGGCATAGATCTTTGAACCAGTCGGCAACGACGTCACACAACTCGTATTCTGCACACACACACACACACACACACACACACACACACACACACACACACACACACACACACACACACACACAGACAGTGGTGTCTCAAGCTAATGTAAAGCTGAAAAACCAAGCAAAAATCTGCACAGAATAGAAAATGGACCCCATGTATAATTGTGCGGCTGCATTTGTAACAAGTCTCATTCATCTAATAAAAATGGACAAAACCCTCGTTACAAAGTTGCAGCTGGGGCAATTATTCCAAAGTATTACAAAAAAATGCTTCATGTCTTGTGGTGTAATTAGGCACATATGTGTGTATCGTGTTCTTTAGTAAAGGGAAAGTCTAATATGGAGAATTTTGTAATGTAATAATAATAATAATAATAATAATAATTATTATTATAATGAAGCAACACACCGGAAACCCGCCATCAACGTGACATCTAAATAACATGAACCACATGAAATCTGCTCGGAGAGAGCCATGGTTGCCTATTTCTTTTTTTTTAATAGTATAGTCACCATCACACAACTTCATCAAGCGACCCTTCTGCACAAACATATCATGGATTGAGCAAAATGGAAGCAACAACCAATAAAAAAAGAAACAACGAAAATATCAAGACAAAACAAACAAAATGTATTTTTGAAAATGATATATTAAAAGTGCTTTTAATTTTCCATGTCTTTCCTCTTTGACTGATGATTGACTCAACACACGCACTCACACACACGACCAAGGCGTCCTCTCCTTCAATTGTCCATGAGGTCAGGTTTGCCGCAGTTGCATGTCCATAGAGCATCAATTGGGGGCGGGGGGCAGGGTGAGGTGGGGTGGGGGGGGGAGTTCAACCATCAGTGATATTGTCATAGCGATTAGACTGTTTCTTATTTGTCTAAAATTTTCTTTATTTTTTTTTATGTTTTAAATTGTCACTTCAATTTTAATTCTTGGAGAACATAGCTTCAACAACATATATCGCACTCAGTATAAGAAGCAAAATGTTATATCAAAATCATTAGTAGAGAATCACAGAAAAATACTGGTTTAGAACCAGAAAAAATACAAAACAGAGATACACAGACACAGGACATTTCTTATAATTGCTTGGGAACGTTACTTTCCCGCTAGGTTTTGATTCATTTTTACTGCGCATATGATGTTCTTCAATTTATCTGTACGTATTTTGTTTTTGATTTTTCTTCTTTTCTTACAAAAAAAAAGGAAAATAAAGACTAGTATTTTACAAAAATGGAGAGTGTTCTTGACGATGACGATGGATTTACATAGGAGTTAAGTCCAGGGCTTTTATCTTTGTACATTACGTAGTATTCCATTTCGGTCCAACACAAAAAAAAGAAAGTCTTCCAATGTGATCAGAAACGAGGTCCTCTAATATATATATAGATATAGATATAGTCTTCTTGAAAGGAGGGTTGTAGAGTTTTGGTCCTTTAGTCTCTCGCTTTTTTTGTTTTTTTTTTTGTTGTTTTTTTTTGTTTTTATTGTTTCGCACGCTCGCTGGGATCATTGAATGGACATGTAGGGCCAGTTGAAGCTGCTCCCGGATAGCAACATATCCCTGATGAGGGTTTCAATTGGAGTTTTACCTACCAAGCGAACGAAGAACAGCTGCTCGATGACGGATGAAGATACGGTACGCAGTGAGGGAAGTCGCAGGAGCAGCTTGCCGAAGCGACTCGGCTGGTTCGGGTACTGGCTCCTCACATACTCCTCCAGAGCGCACTGAGACTTCTCCTGCAGACTCTCAATGTGGGCCGCATCCGACAGGCCGCAAGCGTCTGAGCGCACGAAACAACATAAAAATAAGAAAAGAAGAGAGAAGAGAGATTGGGTTATTATTTAGCATCGGCGCTGTTATTGACAAAAGAAACCCCAACCCAACAACGCAAGCCCCATCATGCATCATGAGTGTGTGTGTCATGTAAATAAACAACACGGCTGCGCAATTCCCCAAGAGTTGCCTGAACACTACAGAAGATCCCACACTCTTAAATCAAACCAAACAAAGCCTTGTGTATCTTTATCAATGTGTCAGTGTTAAAGCTGGATTTTACGGCCTAATGGAGAACATGGAAGCAGGCGGCCATGTTTTGTATAAAATTATGGAAATATCTTAGCCACATATTTTTGAAAGACACGGGCATTGGTAATAACTGAAATTACGAGCTAATTACTTTCCAGATGCTGTAGAGTCATTTATTTCCTATTTGCTTGTGCTCTGCTGTGGATGGGGGAGCAGGCAAAGGCGAACTCGCTGAAGACAAATTTATTACAATGGTTTTAGTCGACTAGACAGTCACATTCATGTAAAAACTGTTAAAACTCATAACACGAAAACAAATATATTTCTTGTCCAGAAACATCCATATCCGGTAGCTGTATCTGCCTTAGTCATTTAGCCTTGTGCTTTCATTATATATATAAAATATAAATAAACACTACATGACCTGCTAAATTCAGTTAAGCAGCGACCGACATAATGTACACAATCCAACAAGCCCAATTTGTACGTAGAATGACAATATGGCGGCTGAACAAAAGAGATTTTGCATGCTTTTGATTAGTAAATGTAGCTAAGTATTGTACTGTACAGACATGGCATGCCACCTACAGCATTACTGAGATTGATCCTAATTACACTGGACTTCGGTTCAGTACTATGACCTTTTACACTTTTGAACTGGGAAGTTCAGGCTAAAATCTCTGATTAATGAAACCTCAGGCTCAGGCAGCCTGAACAAATATCATGACTGCGGGTCTACAGTGTGCAATTAATCGAAAGACTTAAGTGTAAGTAAGAGCGCATTTGTTTATAATTTATGGTTTGAACTCAGGAAGACTCCACACACACCCAGACCCTACTGCAGAACACATGACACTTTCTCCCCTGGAGAAAATACTACAATTCGGAATGAACACTTAATAGATGTGCATTTCATTATCTTTCTTAGTCTAAATTGTGGATTATAACAGACCAGGGGGACATTAGGTTACCTTTCACAAACCGACTTGAAGTATTAACTCGTGTTGTTTTCTTAGGTTCGAGTTTAAGCTAAGATAAATAGAGATACACTCCATCTCGACCCAGTTTATCCTTTTTTATACTGTGCACATTTGTTGCACGATCCAGGCACAAAGTCTTGGACCACATAAAGAGCAATACTGTGCCAGAATGGTAACTAATGGTAACTAAGATTCAGGCTGACGTCATTACTAGGGAGACTAAAGTTGAGCACAGATTTAACAGTATACCTTCTATATAGGCCTATATAAATCATGGTTGAAAACCCAACGCTAAACAAACAAACAAACAAACAAACAAATCAATTAAAGAAAAAAAAAAGAAAAAAAAAGAAAAAAGGAAGCACCAGTAACACTGCCTGCTATTGGAAATTATGTTAGGCTACACAATGCCCTAAGAGCCGGGGCCTATCAAAACTGAAAAACTTAACGTCATTCGTAATATATATACATATATTACACACATATATATTACACATATATATATATGTGTGTATATATATATATATATATATATATATATATATATATATATATATATATATATATATATATATATATATATATATATATATAAACGCGATGACACGAGAAATAATACTGGTGCCCAATGAGAGGAACATTTTTACTGTATGTCAATGACACTAAGCGACAGTTTGGCTAAATGCACAGAATGAAATATTTCCTCTGTGTGCCCGCTCTGGCCGGCAGTCAAAACATGTTTTGCTAAAGGAAAAACAAACGACTCGAGCTTCTTACTTGGTGTTTATCGTTACATTTTATGCAATAATAAATACACCATTTAACGTTCAATGCTCGATTCTGTGACCCAAATCAAAATCTACAATTATAAAGCACGCATAATACATCAAGACAACAGTTAATTATTTCATTAATTATTAGCAGCCTATTTTGTTTCCTTTTTTTTTTTGTTTAAAAAAAAAAAAAAACATTACCATTTAAAAATGATTGCCTCAGTTAGGCTACATTTTAAAAATTATATTAGGCAAAATATTTTATTTTAATTTTAGAGGTAATTTTATAACCATAAAAGGAATGTAGGTCGATTGTTTTGCATAAAACTAACCACAGTTTGCGTCTAGTGATGGTGAATTTTGAAACTGGCACTGTTTTTGTTCATGCAGGCTATGATTTTTACGCCTTTTTCCATTTAAAAAAATAAATAAATATGGACGTGTCTTAATGTGAATTTCTGAACAGTGAGAACGCAAACAATTCGCCTACATCGTCCTGAATAAGCAATCGATATACAGAAAAATTACAAGCTGCTTCAAAAAGCGTCCAAATGTATTAATGCGTGTGCTTTTATGCAAAGTCACGAATGAAAATAAACATTTGTAAATTACTATATCACGAATAGCCCAGATTATTGTTTTTAGAATTATGCTTTACGATCGCATGGGTGCCGTTATATATTATGTACCTAATCCTAATCCGCCTGCAAAATCCTTTCCCTTTACTATAGCCTGCTATTTAAAATTATTACAATTAGAAAGACTTAGAATTATTTTCCAGTGCAGGCTGTACCGCGTGCGTGCGCGCGCTCACTCTGATTTATCTACTAAATACAAACTGCTCTCAAAACCTCAAGCCAGCACGAGCGCCTTCATGCACACCTACATGTCCTCGTAGGCCTTGTTTTGTCCAGCACAACCCCTCTCTACCCCTCGCTCTGCCCTTCGAGTATGCAGGCCTCATCACTCACCTGACGTGAAGAGCACGATGGCTTTGATGCAGCTATACTCGGCCGAGTCGACGTGCAGGGCCTTGAGCTTCTCGACCTGCTCCTGGAAGATGCGAATGTGATCCATGAAGGCCACGACGCGGTCGGCGGACATGGGCGACGCGTGCAGGCCGGCGGCGGCGAGCAACGGCGCCACGTGTAGCGGCATGGAGCACTGCGCCGCGTTTAGCACGAACAACTCGCTCCATGTGAGTCTGAGAAGTGACACCTGGTCGGTGATCTGCAGGTCGGGAAAGAAAGGGATGTTCCTCGCCCATTCCACGGCACTGAAGAGGAGGCGAGCCGCCAACTCGCAGATGTTCTCGATCCCCATGATATTATTGGGCTGCATGCACTGGCTGCCGTACCGGGACGTGGGGTAAGGCTCGGCACGCAGCAGTAGCGAGATGTATCCGGAGAGGTAACAGTGGCCGTTCAGAGGGTCCCCGTTGGTGAGCGCGTACTGGCCTGGGTTCGGCTGGGTTGGAGGCATCCTTCCTCGCTGAACCGCTGACGAAAAGAGAGAGAGAGAGAGGAAATGTGCATCCAGAACTGAGAAACATCATTTGTGTGGAATCTTGTTTATTAAAATAAATATATATAATAACAAAAATAGTGGCCTACCTCTGAATCATCTGTATTTACAACTGGCATATGGTAAGTGTTCTGGAGTGTATTTACTGCAGCATTAGTTTATTTAAAAAATACTAAGTTTTTTATTTATACTTATAATCTGCGGGTTGGAGTCCTCATAGACTCAAATATAGCTTCAGCTACGATTGTAAATATTAATGTTGATTTTTCATTTAGGTCCCTGCATAAAGCCATACATGAACTCCCACACACACAAGCATACACACACACACACACACACACACACACACACACACACACACACACACACACACACACACACACACACACACACGAACGCAAAACACGGCGACCAACTGATATTTAATGCGATATTTATATGACTGATTGTTAGCCTTGATGATTTACACATAGCTTTTTAAAAGCACTGCTCATGCCTTATTCCGCACTAATATAAGCCTGCTCTGCAGCCCTGCTATAGCCTCGACATCTCTATACACTATTAAAAATAAATATAAGCAAAAGAAATATACATTGTGGAATTATAACAATACATTTGATGTGTTAGATAAACTGTCCGAATTAGCTTAGCTAATAGACCGAGGACAAATAACCTATTATGTTCCCCAGTTGAAAGAAATTCAGATTAAATTCGCCTAATCTACCATTAGCGAGAAAGTAGACTAAATCGGACAAAAATAGTACAGTTAGTTGTACAGTACAAAGACGTTCAGCACAAGTTGATCCCGCTTTGTTCATATGCTTGAGACTGGGACAGGCCTCTAAACACACACACACACACACACACACACACACACTACAACTTCCTTCAGTAATAATACAAACCCGCGTTCTCTATGCACATGAGTTAGGCCTCTATAAAATCGTGTATATATACAATTACTACACCATGCTCACTTCTACTATAACACACACACACACACACACACACACACACACACACACACACACACACACACACGAAGACTTAAGGAATAGCACTTACATCTCGTGTAATTGACTGACTTGAAATGGAGGCATCTAGCCTATGGGCTAAGCTGCGTGATATTACACTGAGTAAACAAAATGCTTTCTGTTTGTAGCATGCCTATTCTGGTGTTCATGCGTGATGGATGTGTGTCTTGGTTCTTCTGACACTCTTTAGCAGACAATAAAAATATATATCTAAAAAATTCCGCTTTCTTGTGTTCTGCGTGCAATCTGTTCTCTAGCTAACACGCTTCTATAAGACTGTCTGATGAATGGAATATTAGTGTAGTAGTGTGCTGCATTAAGAAATATATATATTCACCTTCCCGCCGCATGCCCACTTTTAAGCACTTCTTGAGCCGACAGTATTGGCACTGATTGCGATGGTGCTGGTCAATAGGACAGTTCCTGTTGGCACGGCACGTATACGTTAAGTTCCTCCGGACACTCCGCTTGAAGAAACTTTTGCATCCCTCGCAGGTGAACTGGCCATAGTGCTTGCCGCTCGATTTGTCTCCGCAAACCACGCACTCGATGTGCTGCTGGCTCTGGCCTGAGTTCTGGCTGCTCTTGTCTCCGGCCGTGCCTGGGGTGGACGGCGCTCCCGGCTGGCTGGGTGTCTGCGGGGTGTGCGGTGCCGCTGACGCCGCCTGCTGCTGCTCCCTCGCCGGCTGCGCTGCGGGGTTCGGGCCGCTCGCCGCTCCTCCGGCCACGTCTTCCTGCGGATCGCGCCAGACGCTAACTACCATTGCCATATCTCGGGCCCGAAAAGTGCTTTCAAGCGAACCGGTCGCTCGGACGTCGGAGCTTGCAAAGGGGAGAATCGCGGACGGAAACGGCAGCGCGGAAGTCAAGCCGGAGCGGTCAATCTCATAGGAAGAAAAAGAACAAGAAGAAGACGAAGAAGACGAAGAAGAAAAAACAGCAAAAAACCTAAAACAATCGATGCATTCAAAACAGCATGCGAAGAGTCGCAGAACAAGGCACCCGATTAGGATATGCAGTTGTCGGGAGGCCAGTTCCAAGGTAGCTCGCAGTCAGCCATTCGGGAGCCCCGGTCGCGTAGAGAAAGCGAAGCCAGACGTAACGGAAATCAGTTTTTTTTTTCTTAAAATATCTTAATAAATATTCTTCACATTGACGGCGAAATAAAAAATGTAAAAAACTCGCTGGTGGCTCCGAGATCCAAAGTGCGATGCGAAATAAATTCCCTTCTTTTTTCCCTTCTCCGCTCCTTTCTCCGTCTTCGTGGTTGGAGAGAAGGAAACACTGAAGAGCGAAATTCTCTATCTATGTTCATGAATAAAGCTCATCTGGTCCAGCAGAAAAACAACGTCGCCCGAGAGCCTATTGCAGTTTCACCTCTCCAGTCGGAACGGAGCGAGGATAAAGAGAGAGAGAGAGAGAAAAAAAACAACTAATAGAATATGCAAGAAGCAGGAGACCCCAGCAAAAATGAATGCGTTTTAACGGGAGGACCAGTGGAGCAGCGTTTCCGAAACGGAGATCTGCGCGAATGTCTGTA
Source organism: Ictalurus punctatus (assembly GCF_001660625.3). Classification (NCBI taxonomy): domain Eukaryota; kingdom Metazoa; phylum Chordata; class Actinopteri; order Siluriformes; family Ictaluridae; genus Ictalurus; species Ictalurus punctatus. Next base: position 7,783,538 of record NC_030437.2, read on the forward strand.
TATAGTGAACTTTGACACTACTATTGAAACTGACACGTTTCTATGGAGATCGCTGCGCCTTATATGGTGCTCGTGTCAAGGAGCCAAGAGAGGGGCTGCTGGCAACTGATAATCAAAGGCGACTGACTGGTCAGAACCCTGCATGGAGGGGGGAGAGAGAAAATGGGAGGCTAAGGTTAGCCAAGCCTCCTTCACTCCATTGGTTAGAGTCCTCGCTCCTTGCTACCTACGACTGGGTGGGTGTGGGGGGGGGGAGGGAGGGAGGGGGGGGGGGGGGGCACAGTGAGTGAGTGAGAGAGAGAGAGAGAGAGCGAGAGAGGGGGGTGGGAGGGACGGGGGGAGTCTGACAAGCGCGATTTCCATTGCGCTCGCCCCTGCGCCGCTATTTACTTTGAAACCCGATTAGAACGGACCGTCTATTGTCGCTAAAGAGGAAGAAACCCCGGTTAGACCGGGTGAAAAGCTAAGGGCGAGCAGAACGCATGTGAAATAAATAGTGGCGCGGGGGTGAAAGGGGCTCGAGTCGAACCCCTGAAAGTTTTGGGACGCTTTGTTCAAAGCTGTAGTCTTAATTAGGCTACGAACATTGGCTGATCCCCGATATGTCAACGGTTATACATGCAGCAAACATTTCACCGCCTTTAATGATTCCATCACCAAGTAATCCAAATCACACCGATCAACAAAATGATCAGCAATAAAATGCACACATTCGTCGCGTGCAGTTCTCAATGAACGGCGCAAAAGACGAAGTAAAAGTACCGGGATGCGCGCGAGCTGCTGCCAGTTTGGCCACTGTAATAGCGGCGTCTATATAATGGGATGCGATATCATGACGGAGAGAGGGAATAAAAGGTCGATAGCTTAGACACAGAGGGCGAAGCCTAATGTTTTGACTCTTAAAAGGTGATTCTGAATGTTATTGTTTACCGGTGTTGTTTTTATTGATCCAATAAGGGCGGAAGTTCCTGCTGTAATGGCAAAGCAAACCGGCTTTTTTTGTGCATGAATACTGAAGCTCGCGCTTCACTACAGGCTTTACAGGCTTATAATGTCTGGATCGGGCTGCCATCTAGCGTACAGTAGCTAGACAATTACAGGGAAATAGGAGTGAATAATTTATTGTTAGCGGGTATTTTACAAAATATTGCTTAGGACTTTTTTTTTTCTTTTTCTTTTTTTTTGCATTTAATGAGGTTTGCTTTATTGATGTATTTTTGTTAATGAAAAAAAAGAAGCATTTTGACTGTATTTCCGGCAATTTAGTTAAACCTTAATGCTTTTGGTAAAATAAGATATTCAGATCATTTGGCGTAAGTTCGATTATTAGTTCGGAAGCATTGTTTTTATTCAATTAATTGTTTATTTTTTTAGGCTTTATGATTTATATTGTGTAAACACCGATATTTAGACGATTGTAAATATAATACCTCACGTAAACACGTATACGGACAGAATTCCAGCGAAGCATTATTTCGGAAGTTAGACATTAATGAGGCTCAAAACATCGCTGTTTTTGGTGAAAGAGTGTTTGCGCATCGTCTCTTCTGTTCCGCAAACGCACCGCGCTGCCCTCTGTCCTCGGCACACAAAAAAAGGTGAAACGAAGGGGATTAAATCAGACAAAGGGCAAACTTCTGTAAGTGTATCATCAAGATTTTACTCCACAGACTGGGAAGAGAGCGAGGGAGAGGCGAGAGAGAGGGAGAGGGGCAGCGAATGGGAACGCAAGGCGAAGGCAGGGAAACAGCGAGAGAGAGAGAGGGAGAAGAGAAGAAGGAGAAGTGGACACCGCTGCAAACACACGCCGCTACACTGCAACACCGTTCCCTGGAATTCTGCTCGTTTCGCACAGGTAAGTAAATTCAATCCTTGATCCATCACATCACTAACACCTGAGTCGCATAATCGCTTCATCGCCGTCTCGCTATTAAGACTATGAACATGTACTGAGAGTCTGAACCTGACGCCTCATGTGCAGGTGAAAGCTGCGACCTCAGAGTTATTCCGTGCGCATCTATTGATCCGTGGCTTTCCCCCCCAGTTCTCCTAACTTTATTTACTCATATTAATCCGTTTATAGCGAGCTTGATTAAACGTCTGAGCACTTTTTTTTATTTATTTTGAAACTCTCACCTGTGCCCGTTGGAGCACATAATGAGCAGATCAATAGCGCTGTGTTTGTAATGTCAACGGATTAAAAGCACAATTAAACGATCGAGTTTTCCAGCTGAAAGTAAAGTTAAGCAAACTGCAAGTTCGCAACGATTTGGCTTGTTAATTCACTTCTGAGTTGCGTTTAAAGCACTTTCACATATAGGTCTTTTTAAACTCGTATCTTCTGGTAAAAAAGAAAAGAAAAGAAAAGAAAAAAAAGCAGATTGGTGGGAAATAATTTCAGGTATTTTCAATATTGACATTGCTTTGTTGACAGATTAAGATGCTTATATGCATGTGTAAATAAATGAATAAATAAATAAATAAATACCCGATTTGAGCCTGTGTAAGTGGCTGAAAATGAAGCACCGGCAGAATATAGGCTAATGTTAATAATAGGAGACGTTCAGTGCGTTTAAATGCTGTAACAGGAACTAATTCTGTATCAGGATATTGTATGTTAAAGGTTTAATTATGTTTGATTATAAATAAAATAGTTTTATTACTACTGTTAATTGCAGTGAACTTGTTCAAAATATTGCACCAGGTAGGTGACTTTGCGCGTGCGACGTTTTGTCTGTATATGTATTAAAATGCTGCATAAAAATATAATTCTGAGTCTAAAAACTTATACCAGTTATATTCAAATAAACCCACCCTCATACACTTACTGGCTTAATATTAAACAAGACTGTTCTTTATTTTCTCTGAAGAATACACAAATACACATTTCTTCAACATGTCATCTATATTCATTACCTCTTCTGTTAAGGTAATAAAATGCCACATTTGATCGTGACCTCCTACTAAGTGAGCACGAAAGTAAATATACCCTGCTTAGTGAGTTAAAGCTGTTTAAGGGCACAGCAGACACGTCATGGACTTTGGATGCCATCCTGAAGTAAAAAAAAAAAAAGTTCTCAAAAGTAATAAATGAACTGCATCTATTTTGAGTTCTAAGAAACCTCTCAATATCATTTTTCTTTCATGCCAACAATATTCCCAAAACAAATAAACAAGAAAAAAACTAGAACGCACATTGTCATATTTTGCATTGTCATATATTGTTTTTATTCATTTACACCACAGTCCCAGAGAAGAAGATATAGGTGTTATTAAACATACCCATGACATGCACCATGTATTTCTAAAAATATACACAAATAAAAAGATAGGCTATGATATTGATATTTATAGGCAGATCAATTAAAATGGCTGTTTAATACTTATTTGTCAAAATATAGAACTGGCACACAATTCTGACTTTAATAACTTGTAATGAGTGAAATGAGATGCTATATGTAAGAAACACACTTTCCTGATTAAATCACCAAATATTGTTTAAAATATCTCGCTTATAATAAACAACAGCCTAAAGATTCGTCCATTCTGCTGTAAATAAATTTACGATGCTTGCGCCAATTATTCGGATGCTTCTCTTCGCTGCTTTTTCCCTGAGCAGCCGTTGGAGGGGTTTTTGTCGCTTTGAGTAGTTTGGAGCTGAAAAGGGAAGAGGAGGGGGCTTTTGTCCGATTTGATCCCCTAACTATTTGAGGAGCTCAGATTGGTGTGAAAGGGACGAAAAGGTCACTCGAAATCGCCTTTTATCCGCTGCCGTTTTCTCTATGGATCAGCAACTTTCAATGGACATCATCTAATCGCTCTTAATGGAACGCATAGTCGTGAGAGAGATGGACAAAATATCTTAGACTATCTCATAGCCTACTACACCACACTTAAGAGTGCAGCGGGCTGTTTTAGGCTATAGCAAAATACACTCGTGGTGTATTGTTGTTGTTGTTGTTGTTGTTGTTATTATTATTATTATTATTATTATTATTATTATTATTATTATTATTATCATTTATTTATTTATTATTTTATATTATTATTATTTTAAATATATTTGTTAATAGTAAGAAACAAATGGTAGCCCTCAATCATTGCAAGTTGAACGGTCAATTAGTTCAGCCCTAAGCAAGAAGAATCAATTTGTGAAATTATTCAGTGATAACATCTTTATGGTAAATGCAGGGCCTGTGCTCAGAATAATGCAAGTGCGAGTAAGGGCTCATTATTAATACAAGCCATTTACAATAAATAAATAAATAATAAATTATATATAAATACCGTACTTTTTTTTACATCATGAAAAAATATAGAAAATAAACAGATAAACAAAAAACTAACCCGGGCAAAATTATTATTACAATTTTTTTTTTTTTGCAGATCCTTACTCTAAGACAAGACTTTTATATAATGTAGTAGGCTGTGTATAGCTGTATAGCTACTGTGTTGCAATCTGTATACAGCGGCCATACATAGCTATATATTGCTTTCATACTAGAATAGTGGCGTCCATTGTTTCTGTACTAACTTCTTGTTGTACTAACTAGCTTAATGCTATTCTTAAAACCCAGACCTATTTGTACTAGCATGAGAAGGACATATCTTTTTTTTCTTCTGAGACTGCGAATCACTTCTTCTAATCACTCTGGAGAAGGGCGTATGCTAAATGCTATAAGTGTAAACTTGATAAATATCTTCAGACGTCCAAAACGCAAGCTGGAAGTGAAAGATGATTTATTTATTCATGTATTTATGAAAGTATCTTGTGGCAGGATCGCCTGGTGAGATCGCCTGTCAGTTTTGTGCTGGAAGTAATGGCTTTATTGCGCACAAACCGTCATCTATTTAGAGCACATGTGCTAATTGCGTTGGACGCACTCAGAGACCGAGATCATAGAAAATCGCTCAGAGTTAAAAACAAGTCTGGACCCACAACAAATTAGGCTATGTTACACCTCTGAGGTTCACTTAAAAAAAAAAAGGAAACAAAACCAAGGACACGTGTGCACCAGACTGCGCAATGTGAACATGGAACTTGTTTGGGTTTGGAGATAAAACTTTGAGACATGGACAGGACGCGTGAAGTTCGCCAAGGGATAGCAAAGAGCGAATGCTTTGATTGGACTTTAAATAGGTTTATCAATTAAATTTGACACACACACACACACACACACACACACACACACACACACACACACACACACACACACACACATATAAAATAGCATGCTCATTTAAAGGAAACGGCATTCATTATTTCTATAATAAGCGACAATAATGTACACATCTCGTTGTATTGGATAAAGCGATGAATTTAACAAAAAATAGGCTATTAGTCTAAAACCTATCCATGCTTTGGCATTTCATGGAATGTACCAAGCAAATAAATTCAGGAAATTACAGAGCATAGGTAAAAGTGTTGGAAGTCACTGAGCAGCGCCTGATCTGGACGGTGCATATATTATACTGTATTGATCACTTTAAAAAGCTGTAAGAGAGGATTTAGCTGGAGACACGCACTCTCTCTGGTGACACAGAGCACCTCTCCGTAATGGTGGACTTAAACCAACACTCAGCAGGCACTTATTTGGAATTTGGTCTGCCTGAGCCAGCCTTCATTTCTAAAACAAGAGAGAGAGAGAAAGAGAGAGAGAAAGAGAGAGAGAGAGAGAGAGAGAGATGAGCAGTTTTAAGACTGAAAGCAATGTACTATTAGTGAGGAAGAAAAAGGTGTTCTGTCCCACTGCTTACATAGAGCAGTTTACTTATAACACACACACACACACACACACACACACACACACACACACACACACACACACACACACACACAGAGAGACAGAGCAATAAAGCAAGTCCAATTTATAGGCCAGTGTGACAGAAAATATTCTTTGCCATCTTTTGTACATGGCAAACATATATAACATACACCCTCTACAATTGAGAATGTTCTAATTACTAATATTAGTATTACTAGAGTAAGCACAATATTTAAAAAAAAATGAATGAATAGTTTTAAGTATTTTAACACTTACCTGGAGATGGAGCAGTGTTGGGGATTTTGGGCTAACACTGTATGTGTGTCTGTGGTAGTGCACTGAGACGCTGGCAAATGCACGAGGGTAGAACATGTTTTGTTCCTCTGTTCTTAAACCCGGTGTAGCAGAGAAGAACTAGGAAAATGATTTGCTGTGTCCTTATATGATGCATGGTGGAATCAGGTGCCCTCAGTTATATAATGTGGCTACCGTACCTGTGAAGGACCTGGAAAACGAGGGCTTGTATTATAACCCGACATCAATAACAGCATGAAAATAATCTAAAGTAGCTGGTTTATGGAAATTGTACTTTATTTATTTATTTTTAAATCTAAAAGCAATACTTAACATATGATGCATGTTATAAATGAATTTTGTATTGTAAATGTGTGCATGCTTCATTCCATATATTTATATATATATATAACATGCTTGATTTGATTAAATATTATTGCTTTAAAACAAAATTAATGTGTGTGATTGCGTGTGTGTGTGTGTGTCGATGTGTGTGTATGTGTGATGAATAGCACACATAACTATTTATGCGTGTTAATAAGTTGTTCTGATTTCCTGACAGGTTTGGCTAACAGTGAAACTTGAGCAGCTGCAGGTATGTCTATACACACATGCCCACACACAGCGCAATAATATCATAATAATATCAGCAACATAATACCACTGTTTATGCGGTATAGGAGATTTTTTTTGCCCCTGGGGCGGCTCATCCATATTTCTCATCCATTTCTACAATGCGAGCACTAATTTTCACCTGGTGACTTATATAGAAGAGCGTAATCGAATTACATAAAAATATCGTCTGCTGTATAACATTTCTGTCTGTATATGTTGTTTATTCGAATTGTATTAGAGTTTATATATAACACCATAATGTTACTGCAGGGATGAAAAAAAAAAAACAAACAACCATGCCTAGTCTTGTCAAGTAGGACTGTCTTGATGCTTTTGCATTGGTCTTACCCAGTGAATGTCTACAGATTGAGAGGGGCAGTTGAGAATGTCAGTTTTCCATCTTTGTCCGTCTTGTCAGTATTTGAGTGAAATCGTCCCTCGTCATTACTGCGATGCTGAAATGTCATCTTTTGACAAAGCGACTGACTAAGTGTGGGCTTTTGGACACACTTTCTGTCATTCTTCGCATCTGGCAGGCAGATGATGGAATTTGTTCATGAAAGCATGTGTGTCCACCCATACGTTCTTTTCCCTGCCTCTCATTTCAGCATGTTCTTCAGCACGGATATGGAAAGCTGTGGTCACATGTCACATAATGACAGCTCTGTTAGTTGCTGTCTGTTTGTTACGAAAATGCACTGACCTCATCAACATAATCAGCGGCTATGATTGTATTGTTTATAATGATAACATGAACTGAAGAATGCTTGCTAAGACATCCAATAAATCTGTTTGAATGGGAATGATTGTAATTATTATTTTTTTTGTGAGTCACTGCTTCGTAAAAAGCTCTACTTGTGCTTGCTAAATTGTCTGTTTTATCTGTCTGCCATCTCTGACATTCTTCCAGCAGTATATATGCTTAGGTCATAAAATTGGGGCTCAGAGTGGATTGAAAATGTTCATGTTAAAATGGCAGACGGCAACAGAGTTCACATATGTTCAAAGGTAAAATATAGGACCTTGAAGAGTCCTGTCCTCCGAGGGAACCATTAAACTGAAACTCTTTTGGATCGGCTTGAAACTCTTTTCTTATCCGAACTAAAACCTTTTGGAAGCTGAGAAGCCTTGGCTATACAGAAGAACCATATTAAGAATCAGTACAGGAACACTAACTGAAAAACAAACACAGGAAGTGCTATGCCTACATCTCTGTTTATGCTCTGTCCTTCTCTCACACTGTACAATGTGTGTGTCCTCTTTCACCTCTCTCTATCAGCTCTATCAGATCTGAGCAGGAAAGAATGCAGCAGTTCCAAACACACACATTCCTCTAGGCTAGCTTTATAATATTCCCGTCCGAAACATGCATTACAGCCTTAATTTCATGTGAAATAATAATAAAAAAGCACAAAATGTATTCACAGCTGTGTTCTTCCTGGACTTCCTGCATAACAACTGCATTGTTTTGGGAAATGTACTGTATATTAAGTGTCTTGAATACCTGTGTAGAGATATATAAACTACATAAACAACTATAATGTAAATACTGAGCATGTATATACTGTTCCAACTGGAATGCAGTAGTACATTTGTATAAATGTATATCTAGAAAGAACACAAGTGCATGTTGGCACAAGTGTATGCTGACATCAGGTCTCTCTCGTGTGTAACAGGGGAAGATAAATTCATTTGTGCTGGATTGCCAATGAGATTTTCTTTCTGATTGTGACAGTATGTACATAACTGACCAGTAAATGTTTTTTCTGTATAGTTTCCAAGTAAGTAAACACACTTTATTATAATTTATTATAACAAGTTATTATAATTTGTTTTTATAAAACACAAAGGCTAAATAAAAAAGTCAACAAACATAACGGAGATGGAAATAAGAAAGAGATAGCAAAACAGTAAAAGCCCAAATTAAAAAAAAAAAAAGGGTAAAGAAAGTAAGTAAGAATAAAGATAAATTAATTCAGCCACATCTTTTATTATCCTAATCATGACTGCACAGTATGTGGCTGCTAAATATCTCCTCATATTACAAAATGATAATTGGCTTACTTAATGTTCACTATTATCATTTGATGCTAATGTCATGTCTGACAGAGCACAGAGAACGAATATGATACCACTCGGTCCCTCGTTGTGTCCTGGACTTTTCCTTCTAGGTATTTGTGACTCAGCCGTGCCAGCATGAACAAAAGCTATGCTTCTTCATCTATTAGAGCATGGTTAAAGGTAAGTGGCACCCCCTATTAGGATGACAAGGAAATTAATGGTACAGTCTGTCCCCTGGTTGTGCATTACTTATTTATAAGTTAACAACCTTTCCTTGCTTTGGGCATGTCTGTTACAATTTTTGAGAGCGCAGGTGAACGCCTCATACACCTGAGATACGACTGGCACGAAAGCAAATATACAGTGTATTTACTGTTAATCTCTTAAAAAAAAAAAAAAAAAAAAAATGTTACTGTGACTGAGCCTTTAGTGTATTTGTACAGAACACTACTGAAGGAAACATCATGTATTCGAATGAAATAAACTGACCACTAGCATGTACATCTTGTCGTTTCCTTTTTTTTCTCTCCCTTTGTCTGATATCACATGGTTTATCGAGGGCATTATTGTGTACAGCTCTCAAAGGACCAAGATGCTTCCCTTTGCGGATCACGTGGCAGGATCATGTGTGTAGTTATGAATTTCTTATTGGCTGGCAACAATGTGGCATGTATTACTGGATTTTTTATGGCATGGGGTGGGGTGTCTATGGGCATAACCTTTGTATAGGAGCATAGCTAAGCTTTTAACCATTCGTGCTGATGAGGGGACCGCAGCCCTAATTTTGTGGGTGATGACACCTGCCCTTTTCAGCAGGCTGCAGGAGAAGCCATGGGAATGCTCGCATGCAACAGAGGGTCTGAGCATTGGAACAATGTGCGTGAATGTGCTGCCACATGAACAATGCAACACCACATGGTGAGGTGATGGTGGGTGGAAAAGAGATCGCTGTTTTCAATGCCCACCCCCACTGTGATTCCCCTCTCTCTTTCTCTCTCCCCTCCTGTAGTCCCCTCCTCTTTGGTGGACCTTCCTATAAATCTTTTCTGTCATACCTGTTTTTTGTACAGTGTGAATAAGTAAACAGCAAATCCCAATGTCCTGCCTTTATGAGGACACAGCCCAGTAGACACAAGACTTACTGGATACAGGATTATGTCCTGTATCATGCAGTAGCTGTATTTATAATCTGTCTTTCATCCCTCTGTGTTCACACACAGGACTATGGGGTTGCAGCTGTGTGGCAGCTGCCTTTACTGTGTGTCTAGCCTTGTGTGGATCTTGCCTTGTAAGTCTGTGTGTGTGTGTGTGTGTGTGTGTGTGTGTGTGTGTGTTGTGCCAGAGTGTGTTGTGCGAGCCCTGTCCCTCGGGGCTTTCTCCCTGAGCCCAGACTCTCTGATTCGGTGTGTAAAAGCGCCTCTGAATGATGGATTACAGTGTCACCGCAGCCTGCGAAGGATTAATTTGTTTCATTGATTTCTCTTTAGGCAGAAAGCCAGCGTTTGCCGCTTCCCACCTCCTTCCCAGAGACTCCCAGTCGTAATAGACGGTAATGGCCTAAGACAAATCAACCCGTTTCTTGTAAAAATAGCAGCAAATAACCCCTGACTTCATGTCACGAGCAGAAGTGGAGAGGCGCTCGATTCTGAAGGCCTCACAACGGGCATGAACCTCATGAGGAGGCTTGGGCTATGTTTGAACAAAGCCATAAGTCTGGAATACTTACAATTTTCAACTCGGGATAGATTGGTAACGATCGTCTGTCTGACTTCTCAGGTTAATCCTGGTTTTCCTTCTTATGATGACTCAGGCAAGCAGCTACTCTGTCTTTAACCGTAGTTTAAACATTTATTAAACTACATTCACTGTAACTACTGATATTAGCTATTTCAATCTCTGTAAACATATTAGAGAAATAAAAGGATCATATGGCAAGAATCCCTCTGAATGGAGGTCTAAGTATGAGTGGACTGCCTGGAAGGATGTGGTTGCTGTGTGGCAGACCTGGGCAGAGGTTCAGAGGGTTTGTAGTGCTCTAGCCAGGGCTCCCCATGTGCTCCCTCGGGGACCTGGAAACACACACACACACACACATACACACACACACACACACACACACACACACATGACGGTTGACTCCAAGTAACATTACAAATCTTACATTATTTCTTGTAATCTTTCACATTTGAAAATAATGACAGGAAAGTAAATTCTAAATAATACATGGAAACAACATCAACAAAAGTTGAACTAAACTGATCCGTTATGTAAAGATTAGTGCAATCACAACCCACCTTTATCATTATATTACTGTTATATTACTGAGTTCTTATAGTTATTGCAGTTATTAATAGTTATATTGTAGTTATTATCCGATGTAACTGGTCTTTTGAATTGAATAGATTTAATCTACACACTTAAACCTATAAATAATTACGATTTAGGCTTACTATATTCTGACGGTGGAAAGTTCAGGAATAAAAAGCTGTATAGCTCCAAGAAAAACAGAATATTGTTGTAAACGTTAAAATAATGAGGCTAATATTTGAATTGTTGGATTGCGTTCATGGGATATATTTTACAGTTAAAGGGGTCCTTGATCTTACACTATATTTGCAATACATTTTCGAGAAAAAAAAATATTTAGCACACATTTAGCATGCTAATTATTGTAGATATTTACAAAACGTATTGTAAATTACATGCCAAACTTTGTAAACACTGCATTTGTTCAAAGAAAAAAAACCCTCCAGGACAAATATATGAAAACAAAGCCCAAGTCAATTCTTCCTTCAATCCAGCGATCTCTATTTCCCTCTGATGGACCTTCTGCTCTGATGCTGTTTGAGGATTAGGTAATCTCAAACATGATATTGCTAGCCGCTGGCTTCTCTCTCACCAGGCTGCTGCTGTCAAGTGCCGTGTTCCACTCAGGGAAAACAATGGTTCTCAGGGGTTCTTACATCCTTAAGTGGCTCCAGAAAAGGTTAGTCGTCAGGTAATTGTCCAGCTCTGGTCGGCTTATCTTAATCACAGTGCTTGAGCTGCAGCCCAAGTCTCTGTTATGAAAAAGCTAGTATTGTTAAGGGGAGGGGCAGCCAGGCAAGGGGTTTACTTTTTCCTTTCCTCCTTCTCTTCCTAGCCTCGAATGCTGAAATAGTTTGACTGCAATTCACATTCAAGGAATAGGTGAATAGCTGCAATGTTGGAAACTAGAAAAGCAATTCTAAATGTGAAAATGTTACACGAAATAGAATGGGATCCAAGAAAAACAAGCAAGGTGAGGGGGAAAAAATCATTTTGTCATGTTTTGTTATGTACATTGTTGGTGCGCTGAGAAAAACTGTTTCATGAGAGCGGCTGAAGGCTTTGATGTATCAGCTGCTTTGTCACTGCTAAAGAGAGATGAGATGCATACACCATCCATAAAATGATGTTCACTTCTTACACAATAATTTTTTTGTGGATGACAATGTTTCAAATAAACAGAGACAACTTGCTAAAGGCTATGAATTTTCTGCATTATTATTCACATACACGGTATTCATATTTAGTTTGCTGGAATATACAGTATTTTACAAACACTATATATGGAGAATAGTTATATAGGGACAATCTGTACACTGTAAATTGGTTTCATTTTTTTTTTTTAAATAAGAAATATTAAGAGTTAGAGTGATGCACTTGGATTTCTTACTATATATATCTCAACTGCCCCTAGCGCTAAACTCAATTGTTTGTAGCTTGTCAGAGAAGCTTGATTTGTTTAAATTCATAGAAATTTGCATTTATTAGATTCTTTTGCAAATTAGATATAAAAAAAAAACCTTGCCTCATGCTTATGTACACACAAACATCAATCTTTATGTTCATTCAAATGCAACCTTGACATAACCAGCTGATCTGCTGTTTGGTAGTGGTTGATAGCAGCCACTTTGTACTGCCGAATGTCAAAGGTTGGGAGGGAGCTATAAAAAATTGCCAGGCTCTATCAATAACCCTGATGTTCAGACTCGTACTGTATAGAGCTGCAGGTCAAATTGATTGTCTCAGTGGATGCATTTGCTATAAGAGCTGACCAAGGGGCCAAAAGGTTACTGGACATGCTCTTTTTCCCATCCAACCCATCCCCTCATATGTTCATTTGATGGCAGCCATGGCAATTATTAAAGTATACTTTAGTCAGGTCTAATGGACCTGGGGCAAAGAGCAAAGCCTTTGAAATGGGGCCAAAGTCAAAGGTTAGCACGACTATATGACTGACTAGGGAGTGAAATGAAATGCAAGGAGAACTAGTCAGAGAAAACTTCCCAGAGTTGAAGATGTGCACACGGATTCTTTACAACCTCGCAACTGCTTATCTGCACCATCTGGAATATTTCACGTAACCCAATGCCACAATGACTATACGATAATGATGATCAAGACATTCATGTGCATATACAGTAGAGACTTTGTTGTTCAAATTTCCCTTGTGTTTTAATAGCTATTAAATATGAATGGTCAAGGTCAGGAGGGTCACTCAGCGTTTAATGTGGGCGCCACTGCCACAAGTAAAGGTTAAAGTGGAACTACATGGTGCCAGAGAGAGGATGACAAGATGAGTCTTATTTATGCAGCCTAGCAGGAGTGATTTATGAGGGGAGATAAAAGGAGTGATGGGTGGAAAACGCTCTCTTTTTCAAATGCCATCAGCTTCTGTAAATTCACTGCTTACTTATTCCATATCCATCACCCTGTCACAGGGAATCTCCACTCTATTCCTTTTGATTCAATTACTAAGGAACAGCAGACTGGTAACGTTTTAATATGTTAATGTTTTCTGTATGTGAGAACTTTGCTCGTGGCACCTTTTTGAGACTGCTGATTTTGAAACAAAATACAGAAAGCTTTGGCTTTAAACATGTGAGTAGACATATGTTATTACAAAATATAAAAATTTAATTACGTGTTAAATAAAGCTACACTGCTTTAGCGTACAGAATATATGCTCAAAGCACTGTGGCATGCCCCCTTTATTCCATTTATCAAAGGGAAAGGAATGAAGAGTTTTCCTTGGCATTAAAGTCAGAAGTGACTCTACTGACTCTGAAAGGACTGTTCATCACATACACGTGGCCACACACACACACCAAGATTATGCTATTGCATACTTACTGGGTGTAAAACAATTTAAGAATTATTACTCGGAGTAAAATCAATGCTTAGGGGGTAAAAGCAGAGGAAATTCTTACACGCCTGCCAAAAATGGCCTTGGTGTTCTAGTCAGAACTGGGACGCGTTGTCACTGAACAGTAAGGCCAAGAACATTTGTGAGCATTCGGCCCTTAAATCTGAAAACCATTCTGCAATCCTTCTGTAATAGCACCCTGGTGGCTAAGACCCTGTCTAAGAAAAAAAAAAAAAGAAGAACAATCTTCTTTTGAACTGTTGGCCAAGAAGGAAACATGGTCTAGTGCAGCACATTATAACCTGAGTCAAAAGAGCTATTTTCCTTCCTTTAAATAGTAATAAATTTATTTTTTTCTTTTTATTCTGTTGTTATTTTTGTCTAGCAAAGATCAAAGACCAGAGATACAGAAAACTGTACACACAACGACATATTACCCAGCCTTGTAAAAAAGACTTTTAGTGACAAAAATAACAGTCAACAAATTTTATTTCAATACATCTTCATTCACTCCCTCTCTCATTCACTATCTATTCGTAGTGGCATGCCCCCCTGTCATATTAATCTCTATTCATATTTACCATGGGACATTTGAACCACATCATCCTCCATTGGGGGAATGTGTATTCATCTAACACTGACACCACAAATCATCATCAAGCATGACAGAAACAGCATCAGCATGGCCCTTTATCATATGAACTAGTCAAGAGGGAACCACCTAACAGGCCCCTATACAAGTACTATCAAAGTTGCAGCTCAGTGAAATACATGTATTTTTTATTTGTCTTCAATAGAATATATCAGTGAATTTGATGTTTTGTCTAGACTGTCTTAAACATAAAGATTGATGTATTTTATCTGTGAGGGAGAGAGATTTTATCTCCTGTTTGAATGCTTCCTTCTATACCCAGACAATCACTCATGGCTGGTTTGAGACAGAGATTTAAACGGACTGCAGGTTTGCATCAGATCCACAAAGCTCTACAGTAAAATATGAGTTCATCAATAGGTGTGTAATCAATAGTGCAAGCCATAATTATTATAGCGTCTTGTATCAATAAAGCTGTCATGCTTGGTCCTTTGGCCAGGAGCAAGGTGAAAACAAAGCTGAAACTGAATAAAGACAAAAAAAATAAAATAAATAAAAATCAATATGTTTGCACTATTTTCAAAAGGTCATTACTTTAGTCTTGTACTGTTTGTGTCAGGTAGTTGAATTGATATACAAATAGATAAACATTGCGATAGATTTACTATAAAGTAGACATTGCACTTCAAAGCACTGTAATGTGGACAACGTTGAAATGAAATCACTTCAGAAGGAGACTAAATGAACTATGATAAACTCAAGAGGACATGGAATAAACTTACACGTAGCCTACCTTCTATACATTTAATACAGTCCACACCCACACACATTTATATCAGGGCTTATGTTTCATAGCTCAGACTCCTTTGGGACAAGGCGGCCCCTGCCAATAACACTTAAGATCTCAGTGCGGGGAAAGTAAGAGCTTTTATTACCACTCATCATTCATGTAATATCTGGCAGCATTTGTGATTACAGATCAAGTGATTGACTAACTAGATGCTCGGCGGCTGAATTACGACCAAGCTCTACCGTCTACTCAGCCATAGAACATCCACATTAACAATAATTCTTTTTTCCCCTCTTTTGCCTCTAAATCATAAAAGCTGTAGATGTGGGAAGAGTTTACTCATGCTGAGATATATATATATATATATATATATATATATATATATATATATATATATATATATATATATATATATATATATAATATATGAATTTTGCATATATAAGAAAGAAGAAAAGGGATAAAGATCAATGTTCATGATGATCATTTATTAGTACAAGTGAGAAGAAGTAAGCCAGAAAGGGAAAAAGAGAAGGAAACTGACTTAATGAAGTTACTTATATAGTTTGATTGACCCTCAGCATCTGGGATCAATCACTAGAGAGTGCAGAGAGAGAGCTTCTTGAGGCTGGAGTCTATGGCTGACAACACTGCCAATAAAGTCAGCAGAAATTATACATTGAGGTATCACTGGAAAATCTCCAGGACAAGGCAC
Source organism: Ictalurus punctatus (assembly GCF_001660625.3). NCBI lineage: Eukaryota > Metazoa > Chordata > Actinopteri > Siluriformes > Ictaluridae > Ictalurus > Ictalurus punctatus. Next base: position 7,799,540 of record NC_030437.2, read on the forward strand.
TAATATTTTTTATACTAAATAAAAATATACAAGTGTTGCTGTTTGAACACTATCGCCATCATTACGTCAACAAGCATCCCATAATCATGTCACCCTCAACAGTGTCCTGAAAATACTCAGTGACATTACTCAGCAAAGATATGACATGCAGGATATTATATCAATACAGGGAGCCAAATTTGGGAGCCAAGCAAATGTCTGATGCACAAGCAGCAACTGGTCACCATATTTTAAGTTAGAAACACAGATTATGAGCAGCTAAGGCCTTTCTTATCCAGAGAAAAGAAATACTTCATACAACAGCCACCCTGTAGGCAGAAAAATTCCCACACTGCATTGATTCCTATTCCCAGTTTCTCACAGAGCCATGTGCATTAAAATATACACATGGGGTGATTGAGGAAGGGAGTCATCCAAAAGAGCAACATCTTAGCATGAAATGATTTACTAGGGATCCAAAGCTGTTCCAAAGCATGACTCAGGGTGATAGGCACATAGAATGGTGCACATTTACTATCGCCAAAAGGCCTCCAAAGAAATGAAAATAATCTAAAAATGAGTCCAGGCAACTAGTTTTATGACCATGAAGTGCCTGCTAATTACCCTGCATTGTCCAGAGGTGTAACCCATTTTAAATTAAAGGTGGGTGCTCTTGGCCAAAAACCTTGCTGAGTGCAGGTGACATGGACATGTTTCTTTTGGCAGATCCAGCTGGTTTGAGGCAAGATGGAGAACACATCCATTCCATTCAATGGTGATCAGAGATTCATTTAAGACTAGAGATCCAAAGGTGCAAAGGTGTCCTGGGACATTGGAGTAGTGTGTGATGTTGTACTACCGAGTTGAAAATGGGGGTGCCCTTCCTCATCACTAGCTTCCCAAACAACCCTGTTCTTTGGGGTCCCCCTTGTCTTGCCCTACACAACCCATCCATCTCCTGGGAGAAGGGTGAGCTGACAGTATGGGGACCCTACTGTTATGAGACCTGTATCACTTTGTCATACCATGCTGTGTCCTGACACAGAGAGGACAGTTCAAGGGGGACTAAAACCATGGAGACTAAAACCATGTATTAACAGTGCAATCACTGCCAAGTACAAGCCAACAGCAAATCTGTGGGCCCCAGTTCAACTCAAGTTTGGACCTATGTATTGTGTAAAACCTCATTAGAATCTGAGATGTTCCACACTTTCTCTTGCAGAGATTTGGTTTGCCCATTTCTACTTTTTTCCCCCCTAGGGATTCAGCTCAGTGGCAGCACCATTCACTGAAAGGGAAACCTAAGATAATGAAACAAAGTAAATATGCTAAAGAAGCCTATATACTTTACCTGGGACTCTATCTTGAGACACTCAGAACTTTCACCACTGTTTGTCACAGGAGCGGACCACTTAAAGAATATCATCAAGGCAATCCTCTCCCTATGCAACAGGAATCCTCAGCACAGCTAAACTAAGATGTGGGAAAGAGAGGTCTTAGCCATCAACTCTGCCCACAAGGAATGGAGACATTGGCTTGAGTGGGCTCACCACAACATTTTTCATTCCCCTATACCATTAGAACCTTGAATATGTCAAATTTGCCCCTGATCATTGAGAAATCATAAATGACACTTCCCCAGCTCAAGTCAATGAACACCCATTCCTAGAATGTCTTGCTGAAAAATTTCCCAGCATCCATGTGAGACAAATAATTCAGTGCATCAATCTCAGCCTCTCATGACTGACATTATGGGTATTTAGTCCAGGGTGCAGTGGGTAACATTACTGCGGCTCTCCTCCAGTGTCCCTGGTTTGAGCCTGAGATTGGGATACTGTCTGAAATATCAAATGTTCTCCCAGAGTTTGCATGGGTTTCCTCCAGGTTCTCTGGTTTCCTCCTACCTCCAAAAACATACTGTTAGGTGGATTGGTTGCACTAAATTCCCCCTAGGTGTTAATAAGTGTGTGAATGTGTGTGGTTGGTGCTCGGCAATGATCTGGGTCCCCGCTCAAGGTGTATTCCCACCTCATGCCCAGATAGGCTCCAGATCAACTGCAAGTCTGAAAAGGATAAGGCAGTAACTGAAGATGAATAAATGCTTCATTGTATTGCAATTGACAGCAAAAGGGAAAATGCAATCTCCTTTTCCAGTCTGCATTTTCAATCCCCTTATTTTTTTCAGGCATAAGGGAATGTCCTCAAAGCAGGTGGTCTAGACACAACTGATTAAGGGCACTCTAGTTTAGCTCATCTAGGTCCTGCTTGATTCCAAGTGGCAGAGCCATCAGTTGCTCCCCCTCACCTCTTCACCTGTCCATTTTATGCCCATGTCTGTCTCCAACTGGATGCTGTCTGCATACAGGAAGCAGCTTGTCTGTTTGGATCTTCGGGCTGCAGCCCACGCAGACTGCTGAAGGCCTACTTGCTTCTTTCTTCCCTTGAGAATTTGTGTAACGTGATTGATGAGAAGCCATTTCCGTGCTCTCCTTTGCAGTGCCCGGCTCCCCTCCACTGCATGTGAAGAGCTCTCTCGAAGGAGAATGCTTTTCTTCATGCCATCAAATGGAGCGTCCCAGCCAGGAACAAAGCCAGTCACTGGTGTGGATGAGTTGAGAGCGGGCTAGCCCACCTGTGTAAGTCTGGGGGCAGGAGATGGTTTGCAAAGTGCGTGTTACATGCATTAGGATACCTTCCATTCTCAGCAAGGCTTCCCCCCAACCTCCCCCCGCCCCGTATGGAGGCATGTTGGTCATGCAGAATGAGAGACAGTTTGGTTATGGTGCACAGGGATTCAAAGTTTGAGATCTCTTAAAGATGGGATAATGGAAATCCAGTCAAGATCTAAAGATCTTGCATATAGTCATTTCTCACTAAGCGCAAAAGCACACTACCAACTTTTCTCAGCAGAAGAGGAGCCTTAGCCTTATGTGCTAAGCACTTCTTCTGCAAAATAAATACATTTTATTCAAGAAATGCAATACAATCTAGTAATGCCCTAAATCATACTTGCAGTTGTGGTGAGTGACAGTAAATATGGAATTGATATAAAAGTATGATATTATACTACTCAAGTTTTAGCCACTTTTAGCTTTTTATATTTAGATTTGATAACAATGTGCCAGTATGCCCTATGAAAACAATGTTTTTGTTGCCTTTACTTAACATCTACAAAATGAATTATTTAACAAGGAAGAGGAGGAAAATTGGATCAAATGGTACAAAAATAGATATTAATGCCCAATTTGCTGCAGCAGGGATGTTCAACTAAAATGAGTGAATGTTCAGCTACAGTTGCAATCAAAATTATTCAACTTATTATTGCAAATCAGGTTTATTGTCATAATTTACAGACTTGCAGCTGTTTGCAATGAACAAATCAAACAAAAGCAATTGAAATAGTTCAACACAACGAACGCTTCAAGTGGTTTCTCCAAATTCAACTGAAAATGCAATATTATAATGATTTCTCCAGTTTCAAAATTATTCAACCCCTTCATGGCAAGCATCTTTAGTACTTAGTAGAGCACACTTTTGCTGTTATTATCTGCTGCAAATGAGATGCATAGCTTCTGGCAGTGTTCCTGAGGAATCTTAACCCATTCCTCATGAGCAATATCCTCCAGTTCAGTAATATTCTTGGGTTTGCGTGCTGCAACCTCCTTCTTCAAATCCCACCAGACATTTTCTATGGGATTCAAGTCAAGTGACACTGATGGCCCTGTAGAATCTTCCAGGACTTCTTCTGCAACCAAGCCTTGGTGGAATTTGAGGTATGCTTTGGATCATTATCCTGTTGGAAGGTCCAGTGATGCCCAAGCTTCAGCTTCCTCACAGACCACATGTTCATTTTTCACAACCTGCCTTCTTTGAAATCTGGTTGCAGCCATTGATAGCTTCTTTTTTCTGCCCCATCCAGGTATTTCATACATTTTCTACCCCTAGCCAGTTCCGATATTTCATGTGTTCCAGCTCAAGCACACCTGGTGCAACTAATGAAGCACTTGATTAGTTGCATCAGGTGTGTTTGAGACAACACCTGTTTAGCATATTTGTGCAGTTGTGAGGGATTCTATTCAGCAGGTCGAATAATTTTGCAACTGGAGAAATCATTATAAGTTGCATCTTCAGTTGAATTTGGGGAAACCACTTGAAGCATTCATTGTGTTGAACTATTTCAATTGCTTTTGTTTGATTTGTCCATTGCAAACAGCTGAAAGTCTGTACATTTTGACAATTAACCTGATTTGAAATGGGGGTTGAATAATTTTGATTGCAACTGTACATAAAATCCATTGCTTACAAAGGTCTGGATAAGCAAATAACATGAGTGAATGAGGACAAAAGTTGCCTTTTAATGCTTAACCATTGGTGATGAATTCCTAACTAAACATAGGACACATGATGTATTTAAACATTTTTTGGAGGCCATATCATTACCTCACAGAGTAGACTAGAGAGGTTAAAATCTATCAAAGCCTGTAAAACCTCTTCCCTTACTCAATGAGCTGCCATTAACTAAATAATACAGATAAATGCATGTGATTGGCTGCTACAGAAGCCCTGTGATGGTTAATTTTTGCTGGATGACTTCTGCTACATACTGCTACAGTACTTGGTTCAAACAGCTGAAATGCTGAATCTGCATTTCGGCCATGGTCGACCAGTTGACGACCAGTCAGCTACAGTACTTATAATTGGAGTTTGCTCAGAATGATCAAAGTACTGATGATACTCATGATACTCTCAGATAAATGTACTGTAATTCATCTCAGGCATTATATTATACAGTATCTCTTGGTCCTACCTTTAGTAGCTCCTAGCTTCTTGTTCAAATAATAAACCAATGAGCCAAGAATTGATAGGGGATCGTATTATTCCTTTCCTTTTTATAATCCACATTCTCTACTCAAATGTATCCAGTGCAGTCTGTAAAACACTGGTGAATCCTGCCTCAGCTAAGATGCCTTAGAGTAAAGGAAAAGAAAGGCCTGTGTGATATTGCACCACAGCACTTGACCCCATTTAAAAACTTAATACCAATTAAGTAGGATTTTGTAAATAATTCAACAAACCCCCTCTCCCTCGCTCTTGCTCGCACTCTGACTGGAAAGAGACTGGCTAATGAAGCGTTCTCTCCAGGGAAGAAAGAGCGGATCCCCCAACTATGGCCCATTTCGCCTGAATAACGGTTGGCTTCTGTCTGTGTGTGAGTTTGTTTTGAAGAGATGGATTTGTATGTATTGGATTATTGGAACCCAGTTGGCTTATGTCAAAATCTTCCCACCTCAGAGAGAGAGAATGAGAGAGAGAAGGAAAGAGAGATGCATACGTTGGCAGCATGTCAAAAAGCAAAACCCTCAGGTATAAGCACGGAGGAAGGATTAGTCAGGGAAAAAAATCTGAGCATAAGTGACAGAAACACTTGACGGTCAGACAAAGTGGGACAGGGATGTGAGGATGGAGAGATGGAATGATGTGTGTGCAAGCTGGGAGAAATGAAGGGGATCATTAAACAAAGGGATGCAGTTTATTTTCCGAGAGGCTGAAATAGCGAGCGAGATGCGAGTTGGTGTGTTTGAGTAATGACTGTGTGTGTATGTGCGTTTTACTCACTTGGTGTTTTCTTTAGCTTGAGCTCTATCAGTGAGGGGTAGTAGCTGTCTTCTTTGAAGCAAGTTCCAGTTTCAGTGAAATCAGATTTGCTATTCCCCTTGCTCCACTCCGCAATGCCAGTAAAAATATATACACATACATCATCAGTAAGACCTGGGTCAGACAACTGCTGAACAGTGAGTCTCATTAACCCATGTGCTGTGCTCCTCTCAGATACATTCCTTATTCTCTTTCTTTCCATGTCTGTCTATCTTGCTTAACTACACATATATTATTTAGAAAACTATGCAAATTTGTTACATATGTCAAACTACCAGGGGACATGGTAACTTAGTAATCAGCATGTTTGCCTCACACCTCCAGGGTTGGGGGTTCAAATCCCTCCTCTTTACATGTATGCATGTTCTACCCGTGCTTCAGGGTGCTCCGGTTTCCTCCCCTAGTCCAAAGACATGCAATGTAGGCTGATTGGCATTTCCAAATTGTCCATAGTGTGTGATTGTGCCCTGCAATGGTCTGACCCCCTGTCCAGGGTGTCCCCCACCTCGTGCCCTGAGTTCCCTTGGACAGGCTCCAGGTTCTCCCATGATCCTATGTAGGATATGCGGTAAACAAAATGGATGGATGGATGTCGAACTACCAGAATTACTCTAATTTCTAATTACTCTAATTCCCAACTAATATCACAGACCTAATTTTCCCCAAAACAGGACGCTATATATTGATGAAGAACAGTTGAATATTGGAACAAAACATCACTTAGCCTTTTTCAAATCATTCTATAAGTTCAGTTTTGGTGAGCCAGTGCCCACTGTAGCTTCAGATTCGTGCACTTGGCTGAAAGGACTAGAACCATATGTGGCCTTCTGCTGTTGTAGCCTATCCACCTTAATGTTTCACATGTTGTGTATTATGAGATGCTCTTCTGCTTACAATGGTTTTAACGAGTGGTTATTTGAGTTATTGTAACCTTCTTGTCAGCTCGACTAGTCTGGCTATTCTCCTCCAACCTCTTTAATCAACAAGGCATTTCCGCCTGCAGAACTGCTTCTCACTGGAAGTTTTTTGGTTTCCACCCACTGTGTAAATTTTAGTGACTGGTGTGCGTGAAAACCAGCCTGTCTGGCACCAACAAATATGCCACTGTCAAAGTCACTAAGATCACATTTCCCCACATTCTGATGTTTGATGTAAACATTAACTGAAGCTCTTGATCTATATCTGCATGATTTCATGTGTTGTGCTGCTGCCACAAGATTGGCTGATTGGATTACATATGCATACAGTTGTGTTGGAAGTTTGTAATACTTTGTCACTGAATGTGTATTCTGCAGGCATCTCTCTCTCTCTCACACACACTCTCTCTCTCTCTCTCTCACTCTCTCCCCTGTAACTAGGAACACACTGTATCGATCCCCACAAATTGACCCACATTGCTCAGGATCAATGCCCTATTAAATGGCATCATTGTGTGTAGGGCACAATGAGCAGAGGTTGTGCTTTCAGTTGTCTAACCTATGGCTTCTTTATTCATCACGACCACGGCTTGCATTATTAAGGTGGTGATCATTACTGTGGTGAAAGAAACACATGTACTAAATGTAAAGAAATGACCTGCAAAACAAATTGGCCTGCAGCTCTATAATAACTATAATTTCCTTTGATTTGAATCTCATCCATCCTCCATGGCTGCATGCTCCCCTTTGACGGAAACAAACAGAGGCCATGCTAGGTACAATAATGGAGGGCCAATTAACATTAGAAGAGTAATTTCAAATGTTTTCCCATGAAATGGTCTCGACTTCAAAGGTACAACATTAAAGGCAGGGAAGTCACAAATGGGAAAACATTTTAGTTCGCAATAACTACAAAAAAATTGGAAGCATTATATGTATTTTGCATTCTCTTATTTTTCTATCATGTAAGTGCAGAATTGTATAAAAGCTATCATTTACATTTACTTTTATAGCATTTAGCAGAAATTCTAATTCAGAAAAAACTTATAGAAGTGTGTGTAGTTTCCAACAATAACATTTTCTCATGCATAGATCAGGATATAAAAATACACTCTTAGAAAATTTAGAACAGGTCATACATGACATGTTCAGCTTTCAAATTTTGCCACATGTGGAAATTTTTTTTTTCCACCTAGAATGTCAAAAATAACAGCTATTTAATCCAATCCAGAGAGTCTTCCCTAAAAAGTGAGAGCATTAAACGCTATGTTGAGGTTTGATACCATACCAGTTAGAAAGAAGAAGTTCAATGTCTATGTATATTAATTATGCTATTGTTAACTTTCTTTCATAGACAAGATGCATAAATTGTGTATTACACAATATAGTGTATATTTAATACAAGAATTTATATCAAATTGGACCCGTTGAATTATACGGAACGATTTTGATCTCATCACCATCATCAGCATCAGTGCTTGTGCTGACATGTGATGCTAATAGTCAATGCAATGATAAACACACCACTTAAGTTTTTTCCCCACCACTGCATCATTTCTTAATTTTGCATCTTTGCAGGTGGTTACTTAGTTTAGATCTTTTTAAACAACTAATTAACAATGCTTTTAGTTGAGGGAGAGCTGGATTGTTCTACACAACTCACAGGTAGTATTACATTCTTCGTCTTGATTTTTACTTTATTTTATTTTAGTTTTTAAATAAGTCACAAGTCTTCATGCTAATCCTGAGGATACATTAGCCTGGTGAATGAACATTAACCATGTGCATGGGTGTGATAGCAGCCTATGTCTGAATTTTTTTAATGGTTCACCGAGGCTTGGTTAACTTAAAATACTATACTATGACTAACATAAATGTCTTTCAGTTCATGTCCGCTAAACATAAAGTCACACGAATACTGAGAAAAACAAAACAAAACAAACCCAACAACAACAAAAAATGAGGGTGTTATTATATTAGCAGCCTGAGAGTGTTTCACATGCAGGCCATTTTCTACTTTTGCCTCTTTTCTATTTATGCAAAGTTCTGTGGGTGTTTGGGGGAGAAATCAGTGGTGTTTGTGACAGTCTCAATTTGTACCCTGCTTATACACTTGTGGTTACAGAAGGCAGAAATTCCCTGTAACACAGCCCTCTTTTCTCTCTCCCCATGAGACAAGTGGGTTAACTAACCACAGTGTGTGTATGTGTGAGTGTGTGTGTGCATTAGCCACCTTTCACCCCTCTCTTTTCTCCTGACACAGGTAATAAAAATGAACAACAACCCATGCTGCTCTCAGTCTACTTTGCAGAGAAGTGTATGTGTATGTGTGTGTGCGTATATATATATGTGTGTGTGTGTGTGTGTGTGTGTGTGTGTGTGTGTGTGTGTGTGTGTTGGGGTGCTGTCACCAATTTGTGCTGTGCCTTGGCCGGCTGGGTGACAGAACGGCTGCTTGATAAACAGAGAAGCAGAGCTTCGATTTTCCTTCCAGAAGCATTTGAAAACACATGGGTCTTTTAGCAAGAGACCAGTCAGGGAGAGAGAGAGGCTCTTACTGCACGACTGATGGAGAAGTGCCTGAGAGTGTGAGAGAGAGATGGAAAGAGTGAGAGATAGAAGGAGAGATAGGAGGTAAAATTGGTAAAGAGGTAAAAAACAAGTAACATCAAGGGCAGATTTGAAAGACGCTGAGCTACTGTTTAATTTAAGGACTTTTTATACTGCAGTACCAGAACCTTTAGGACAAGAACTTTTTCACATTGCCCACAGGTCCAGTACCAATGGCTCTACTTAATAATGAAGGAATAGCACATGTCAGGCCATGCTGTTATACAAAAACAATCCCTGCCGTTGCCACCCTGGAGTGGATTTTCATTTAACAGCACAGCTCGAAGCACGTTATTCCACAGTCATTTCCCAACGATTGCAAATGTTTATTTATTTATGAATGACACACACTTTATTTTTTTAAATCCCTGATATAGTTACATTTAATGTTGTGGAATGTCCACAAAGCAAGTTAGATCCTGAGAACTGGCTCGACACTTACATTATAGCGAGCCTTAAAGTTAATAAGACAAAGCAAACAAACAAACACCAAACCAAACAAAAACAAAACAACAGCTTGTCATGTTACCAAGAGACCGGAAAGCGCAAACCCCTCTGTCCTGTATACTCTCCTTTATCTGAAAACGTACAAAGCACTGACATCTGACATAAATGTTACAATGACATACAGTGTCTCCTTACACTATACTAACAATCAGATGTTGTTCTTTGTTAAATAATAATAATAATAATAATAATAATAATAATAATAATATTGGGCTTAGATTATGTGGCTTCCTACTGTAAAAGTCTGTATGGCTGTTACACCTGGCAATATTGTCAGATCTATGCAGATACAAAAAACTGAATCCACACCTCCTGACCAATCAGATTTGAGAATTCAACAGGGCTGTGATATAATATTATATAATACACTCCCATCACACATGCAAACACACAATCTAAAGAGTAATGTGTGCCACCAGACTTCGCAACCACTATCACGACTTAAAAAGCCTGCAGGCATTACGTGTGTCAAAACCAAGAGCAGAGGAGCTGAACTGTCCTTCTCCTTGAGCAGAGTTAAGGGGATCAGGTCTCCAGGAGATCAGGTGTGTTTTCAAAGCCCTTACTTCCTTCACTGGAAAAAAAAAAAGGACATGTCTCTCAGCTAAGCACCAGTGATCAAACAGTGCTACACTTTGTACAGTCAGGACACTTAGGGTAATAGGATTGGGAGCCCCAGGTGAGAGAAGGACTCACTGAATGCTAACGATTAACACACAGGTACCAAGCAAATATGACAGAGCATAGAGAGGGGCAGGAGGACTGCCACTATATTAGCCTTCCTCCATGTCACATTTGCCTACATATTTATTTAAGAATTACAGTTGAACCATGTCAAAAAGGCATGCCATTTCATACTAAGTCAGAAACAGAACTTTTATGACTTTGAATTGCTATAAATAGGAATGATATACACAGAGTTATGATGTGTGCCTTTAACTTTAAGAGCTGTTCTTTGCTGGGACGTTTGGGTGAATTTGATTACTAATATCAGCTGAATTCATAATTTCAGTTATGTCGCTAGCGCATAAACATCAAAAATACTCCTAAAAAGCACTTGCTGAAGCATCAACACATCTATAACCGCAGTACCGTTAACTGCTCCCTGATGGCAGTGGGCTGTGCATACGCATTTGGCAAATTGGTTTATATCACGTCAGCTTTTTTTCCAGGGTCAAATCCAGGAAAGGCATAATAAGCTTACCCTGTCCTGTTACATAAGTGGCTCTCGCTTGGCTTCACTTGCCCCAAAACAAGGGGAGTGCCTTTAAAGGGAAGCCGACTTACGTAAGAAACATGGCCACCGAGACTGAGGCGAAAAAGGGGCAGAACTTTGTCCCGGGGAGAGGTCAAATAGACTGAACGGATGACCTTTGCCCTGCGTGGCACACTCTGGGCATCCTTGATGCTGGTGAGAGTATAAGAACTCTTGATACATGGAGTTGGCGTGGAAATTTTGTTGTAGTAAGAAGGTGAGAATGAAGCAAGATGAATGAGCCGCAGTTGAAAAATTTCTCAAATATAATATATTCCTACTAGTGTAGGCTGTACAATCAAAGGTCTAGATGTACAATTATGCAATGCCACACTCTCTTCCTCTGTCTCTCTCTCTCTCTCTCTCGCTCTCTCAATGATTGTGGTGGCACATTTAATGCATGGTAAGGCTCAGCAGCTAGATACACAGTAATTACACTGTGTGCTCTGCACGCTGGATGAGTTTCACTTAGTCACCGACAGCCGGCCTCAGCGTTAATTGTTTTCAAATTGTTTTGGCGAGTGATGTATAGATAATTGCTTTTATATGACTCAGTGAGCAGCGTGAGTGGGAATTTGTGATTGTGTATCCCACCTTTGCACTTTGGAGAGTCCGAACATGCCAGGTCCCACAGGCCGTGGCCACACACACACACACACACACACACACACACACAGTAATTCTCCGAGACTTACAGTGAAGACAACCCACCGAGAGAAATGTTTAATGAAAAATCTCCTCTTGGTGGAGGAGAAACCTGGAACGTCTCTCAGATACAGCTCTTTTTGTCAGGCTTATCTTTTCTTTAGGTCATATATATATCATATGTCTTTGTATATATGTATGCTTGTACAGTATACAGTATACAATATGCAATATATATATATATATATATATATATATATATATATATATATATACATGCATACATATATACAAACACATGTATATGCATACATATATACAAACACATATGATTCATGAGCAAATGAAAAATAGGCAGGATATGCTCAAGAAAGCCACTCAAGTCATTTTTCACCAACAAAGTGCTGGTGCTAGTGTCTAATCTCAAAGCAGTCTGCACTTTTCTACCACAAAAGAACCAGCATAATTGGTTTAGTTCCTGAGCCAGAATTCTGTAGGCCAGAGGCATCTTTGGCATCTTATGTGTTATCACTGTTTATGACAATGTCTCTCAGCTGAGTATAGAAACTGAAGGATATGATAAAGGACAGCACATAAGGTTCTCCAAGCCAGAACTAAAAATTGTAAAACCCTCCACATTTAAAACGTTCACATCATGCATTAGTAAACCCCCACATCTAATTTGCAAATCAAGTTACTTGCATGACTAACCTTAAAATAATATCAACAGAGAGTGGGGATTTGAAGATTATTATTGAAAAAATAGTGAAATTGAGTATCACAACTGTGAATTAGTGATCAGAGAAAGCAAACAAAACTACTACATAAATAAAATCCTCAGGATCTTATTATGTGATGGTTATGTAATGGTGTGTAATGCTGGCACGCCACAAGTTCACAGTGGAAAAGTTAGTAAGTTAGTGTAATTGCCTAATCCAAAATGTGATTTCATACAAAGTACACTAGCAGATTTTTCCATGTCTAACAGCTTGATTAATGACATGCAGTGTCAAAGTTTCATACCATTCAGCTACTTGCTATCTAATAGCCTAGTTTTTAAAATAGAGGGAAAAAAGGCAACCAAAATGAATTATCCAAAGTCTTTCTATCTAAAATATACAATATGTGCATTTGCTATGCTCCATATTAGCAAATGTAATGCTAGTCCTAGGATAGCTATTGCACAGTCTTCACCAACTCCTTGCTTTAATGCTATTAATGGGTAATACTCAGACTATTCTCATTGCATTACTGTGTAAAATGTGCACCCAGCAGTGCATGCACAGCAAAGCCAGGTACTTAGCAGAAACAATGTGAAGGATATAACCAGTTTGAAACCTAGCCTCTCTGCAAAATCTGACTACCCACTTATCTACCACTGCTACTCACTCAGTGACCCTTGTGTTTACGACTAGCTCCAGTTCTCAGGTTTCTATTTACACTCCCTCGTTTCCTAACACTTACTGCACTAACCCACTTAAGTGGGAGGGAAACTGGGACTGCTTGATGCTACTACGCCAGAAACAAGAGGGTCATGTCTTCTTGTGTGACTTGTAATTCACACCAGCTCACACACTCAGTCAATATCCTCAACATTAGTCTCTTCCTCTGGAATTAGGCAAAGACACACTGAACCCTGATTAAATCCGTTTAACCGGAACTGATGATTATGGCGTTAAACTAGGCCTAATTCAGAACAGACATCCAAAGACCAAAGACGTCTTTCATTAGGAAACCACATGCTTGACTGTGGGATCATGGGAAAGCCTTTTTACTAAAGAGCTAAAGAGCTAAAGAACTGCACCAGGTAAAATTTGTGTTTACTGCCATTTGGATTTTTAGAAATGTTTAAATTATGACACAATATATGTGGCACTGCTGTCTACGAAGGTCTTTTCAGTGACTGCACCAAGGGCCATATTATAAGCAATTTTCCAAAGTGGATAACAAATTTCCCTTTAGGGTTTATTGCATATTATGACAACTTAACCACGTCAAAATGTGCTACATAAAGCAGATAATATGAACTGCTTAATATACGCTATTTCATCTCTGAGGAAGTGCTTTTAGAGAGAGCTGGCAGGACACGGAGGTTGCAGCACGGTTGCATTGGAGGGGCCAATAATATCTGCGGTTGTTTTTAATTAACTGGATATAACAGAGTGCATGTGTGAGTTTAGATCATGCATCTGATCACATCTGATCCCAGTGGCTACCTGCAAAAAATGGACAACTTGATGTTTCGTGAAAACTCTGATGCAAGAACATTTTTATTCAGTCATTCAGCTTCAGTGACTGATTTATCCTGGTCATGGTGGATCCGGAACTTGCATCATGCGCACACACACACACACACACACACACACACACACACACACACACACACACACACACACACACACACACACACACACACACACACACACACACACACACACACACACCATAGGGGCAATTTAGAGCAGTCTTTAGAGTAGCTAGTCTATCTACTGGCATGAAAGAAGCAAAAACCTGAGAACCTGGAGAAACTCGGCATAGCTCAACTGTGAGGTGGCAATGCTACCTGCTGTATATAATCTAATAATATTTAGAAAAAATATAAATAATATTTAGATTACATAAATTTATATATATGTACGGGTACTCCGGTTTCCTCCCCCAGTCCAAAGACATGCATAGTAGGCTGATTGACGTGTCTAAAGTGTCTGTAGTGTATGAATGGGTGTGTGAGTGTGTATGTGATTGTGCCCTACGATGGATTGGCACCCTGTCCAGGGTGTACCCCGCCTTGTGCCCGATGCTCCCTGGGATAGGCTCCAGGTTCCCTGTGACCCTGAAAAGGATAAAGTGGTATAGAAGATGGATGGATGGATGGATGGATATATATGTGTGTGTGTGTGTGTTTATATATATATATAAATGATAAAATGTTCATTTAATACACATTTCAGTTGAATTTAAATTAAAATTAAAATAGGGTGACAACAGTAGTTGTCATGCAGTATCAACTTTCTCCTGTTACTATGGGATCATGCATTAAGACTCACATTTACACATCAACAAGCACATTTGGACAGCAAGGGGAAAGAAAAGTGTGAGAATAACAGTGTGTACATATTAAAATGTTTCCGTCTTTCAATACTTATTGCTGAAAATTCAACAATGCAGAAAAAAAAGGCCAGGGATTGTGTTTTTCCTGCGGTACATGCATCCAAGAAAAGGTCAAATCAATCTGGTGCTAAGCATGCCACATAAGCAATCCATAAAATGGCTTGTTTTAAATAATAACATTTTATAGATCATCTGAAGACATAACCGTGGCGGAGTGAAAATACGTGATGCTGCGTGAACTGAAATGTGCAAATCATAATGTTGACCATGCTGAGCTAATGAACTGGTGGCATTTACTACAGGCTACACAGCGTGTCTTTCTGCAGCACACATAAGAGCACGCTCAAGGTCAAAATGGAAACAAACGAATAAATGTTGCTTATACCGTCTCAGTCTGCTGCATATAGCAGAAGGAAACAAATACAGCATACTATACAGTGAAAGCCCTACAAACACTATATGGTCAAAAGTATGTGGACAGTTGACAATCACACCCATGTGTGTGTTTCCCTTTGCTGTTATAAGAAGCTCCACTCTTCTGGGAAGACTTTCAACTTGAATTTGGAGCGTGGATGTGGGGTTTGTGATCATTCATCCACAAGAGCGTTAGTGAGGTCAGGCACTCATGTTGGGTGAGGAGGCCTGGTGCACAGTTGGTATCTCAGTTCATCCAGAAACTGCGTTCAGTGGGGTTTAGGTCGGGGCTCTGTCCAGGCAATTCGAGTTCTTCCACTCCAACCTTGGCAAACCATGTCTTTATAGAGCTCGCTTTGTGAACAGTTAATAAGTTCATATATAAATTTTGGTGTTTCAGAAACTGTTGGGAAACAGTCTCTAGAGTTTACACAGAGTGGTGCAAAAGACAAACAAAAACAAACATCCAGTGAGCAGTAGACACGAACACCTTCTTGATGAGAGAGGTCAAAGGAGAATTGCCAGACTGCTAGAGCGGACAGGAAGGTAACTCACAATTCAGTAACTCAAATAATAACTCTTTATAACTTCAGTGAGCAGAAAAGCATCTCATCTCATCAAACAGCAGAAGACCACATTCCAGAAGTTCCACTCCTGTCCACCAAAGAACAGGAACCTGAGGCACAGGTTTAACAAAACTGGACAGTTGAAAAAACAAACAAACAAACAAACAAAAAAAAAAACAGGCAATGTTTTACCAAAGTTTGGTGTGTTGAATGTTCTGAGCTTTTTTGTTCACGACTCCTATAAAGAGTGCTTATTTGAAATAGATGTCTAATGTAGAACTGTAGTCAGTTCGAACCAGTCTGGCCATTCTCCTCTGAACTTTCTCTTCAACAAGTTTTTGTTTTCCTCACCATCAACTGTAGAGACAAAATCCCAGAAGGTCAGGAACATAAGCTATTTGATCACATTTTACTTTATTGAGTCGAATTAATGAAAAATTTCCAGTGTTTTAGTTAAATGTGCCAATTTGGTGTTCCCATGGTTTGAAGGATACGCTAACCAAGCACTCATCTGCTATGCTTAGAGCTCACTTAAATTTTATCCATTAAAAATCGGCCCAGAGATAAGCTATGCCTCTGATTAAGATGCTGTCTCCTTCATTGTCTTATGTGCAAACAAACAAACAAACAAACAAAAACCTTTCATGGACTTTAAAGGAATGATACGATTAATGAATAAATAGAACTTGTGCATTTAATATTGGACTAGGATGACATATCACAGGCTTTTGAGTGTATTGACAGCCCAAAACATACATTTCAGTGTGACATACTGTGGTTATGTGAATCTGTCAGACAGTGGCACTGGACTTAATACCGCTCCTCACTCGAGGTCATACCACTCAAGAAACATCTAATTAAGCTTGAGGTCAGAATACTGTGAGGTCAGATACTGAGACACACCTCTGAATGGTGCTTAAGTCTGTAGTCTGAGGTCTGAATACCAATGTGTACAATTTCTGTATTAAATCCTTACTATATGTGCTTAACTCAACTCTGAATATAGCATCGTGAGAGTAAGAGAGTGCGAGGAAAGTATGACAATTTAATAATGGCCACTAAGAGTCTAACACAAAGGTCGGCATCTACCAGAGATCATTTTGCAGTGCTCAGAATAAGAGTGACAGAGTCTGTGAGACAGAAGAAGGAAAAGAGACAGGAAATATGAAAAGCAACACGCTGAACAATTGCCCACATCGCTTCTTGTGTGGCTTACACATGCATGACTGCTGTTGTGAGTCAAAGCAATAATTCTCTCTCATCTTCCAATTGATTTTCACACACGACTCTAGTACAGGCTCATATTTTAACTGAGCTCAACACTACTCTGTTTACTGTTGGCATAACATCTTCACTCCATCTTCTCTCATCACTAGGCCTAATGTATTTCTATTGATTGGAATGAAGGTCCAAAAGGCTGCTGTGTGTGTGTGTGTGTGTGTGTTTTTTTTTTTTTAAAACAAGTTTGACAGTGATTACACGTGTGGTCCTGCCAGAAAAATGCAAGAACATAGTCTTTTTCTACCTCTTCGTCTTGATCTGTGAATAGAAAATGCCAAACCTGAGTTAGTTTAGACAGGTCTGTTGATTAACAGGCATGTGGTGGAAAGATCTATAGGCATACATGTCTTGAAACATTTTAAAATGTGTGCTATGCTCGCTAACAGGAATGTATGACACATCATTCTGGCTGGTTTCCTGCCTCCTACTTAAAGGACTGTCAGTTGGGGAGAAATAAATTTTGTTAACAAGACTAAAGCCAATGTTTTCCCATTTCTCTGCAATCAAAACGGCACGGGTGACAGCGGCATGTCTGCTCAGGCGACTACCTGCAGAGACGTAGTGAATAATGTGAATCTTTCATAAACAAATGTGACAGGGAGTTGTTTTTCCTTTTTTTTTTGTTTTTTGGCTGTGGTTCTATGATGTAAAACATGTAAATTGATTATCTGTCTTCTAAGAAAGAAACATTAATAGTCTGCAATATGAGATAAAAAATAAACAATAAAAACGAGCCATTTGTGTGTTATTTAGTGTCTTAGATATTATGCACGTGATTATGTTGTATACATACAGCATATTTATACATTTTTTACTGCCTGAACATAGTTATCTATTAATGGTTTGCCTGCTGTTATAGTCACGCTTTTATGTGTGTCTGTTCCTCACAGCTGTGAATCAGTGTGTGTGTGTGTGTGTGTGTTACCACACTCTCACGTGTTGCACCACACTGTGCCAGCTGCAGCTGGAACCATCTGTGTTGGGACTTGGTGGAGGTGGGAAACACTTGAGTGTCGTACCTCTAAGACAGAGCTGTGCTCCCTGACACAGATGTTGGGGCTAGTCAACCTGAACAGCGCCACCACACCAATGTCAATAGTGTCACATTCATTAACCCATTGTCACATCTCTTATCAGTCCTTCAAATGGAGTGGTGATGATCTCCACATCAACAACATGATAAGAAACTCAGATTCGAGTTAGGATTGGGATACCTGCAATAAGTGAGGAATTAAACACAACACTCCATGCTAATATAGGAAAATAATCAATGACAGGGTGGTGTAATGTGGCTTGACATGATGAAGATGAAGTGAAGTTACTTTTCCTACCTCAAAGTTGATTATTTCTGCAATTTATTAATAAACACCATGTCATACTTTTTAACTGTTTATATCCACTAGACAAATGAATTCCTGTTATCACAATCTATATCAGCTCATTTGAATGAGATAGCGGGATTTTTAAACAGTTCTGGAGTACTGAGGACTCGTCATGAGACTAGGACAGTCTTCATGATGACAGCAACTCTAGGTACAAATCTACACTGAGATTATCCACTGAAGCAAGTTTGAGATTTATACTGGCCACAAACACTCTTTGGGACGTGCAATCTTTAGGATAATCCATGTAGGACCAGCTGCAGCACCCGAAGGTGTGTTACACGTGCAGAAGTAGAGCATTAGAAATTATAAGTCCTTAACTCCAGGTCAAGGGTAAGTGAAGTGGGCTATCTTATAATTCAACCTGGAACATAGGCCAGCTCACTGAAAGGCCATGTCTCTTCTACTAAGGACCGAGGGAGCGATAGTGGACAAGGCCTGTAGATGACCAATTATGACCCGATCTGTTCTGAGCAGTGGTATCTGTCTGCAGAAATGATTATCAATCAATACCGTCCCACAGCTTTTCCTCGCTTTGCTGTCTGGCTTAGTGCTATATGTGGAGTTAGAGATCATCTTTCTGTACACTGGATTGTAGTAGTAAATAAGGCTTGTCCTTGTGCTGCTGTAGATCTATTGTCCTGCAGTATAAAGTGCCCTTGCTGCTAATGCGGCCCGAGCAGGACGTATTATACATTGTTATACAGTAGGGAGTTTGGTGTGATCTTTAACAGGATTGATAAGACAAAAATATTCATCCAATTATAAAATTATTACATGCACAAAAAAATAGTAAGGAATGAAATGGGAATATGTTGAGCAAAAACCACCAACCCATGATACTGTGGTCAGGAAAATGCAAAGAGCATAAGGGTGAACATCTAGAGCATATTGTAAATAATAAATACAAAATGAATGATATGATTTAGTCTGCCATTGTGACCAGTTGAGAGCTGGTGACAAATTTCTGGCAGTGTCTGAAATTTTGGATTAAAATCTCAGAGTGTGACTGCTGCTACAATGCTAATCAAAAAGCCACTAATAGCAGGATGTTATCGGATGATGTGAAACTCACCGGACAGCTACAAATATGGTGAAAACAACGAAACATGCTAATGGGCAAAACTAATTCTTATTATCACAAACTTGAAACATTTTTAAAATGCATGAAAACTTGGTAATGTGAAAGCTGTTATGTGGACCGGGAAGCGCACCGCAGTACTGAATCCGAGACTACCTCTAGGAGGTGGTCTGGGTTCGGTTGCTCTGGAACCGTGCCGCGATTCCTTTGAATGTACTCGGGCCCTCACTTGTTCGGGAAGTAAAGTAACCTGCTCATGTGTTTTAGCCAATGATGACGTCATTCGTTTCCACAGCACATGTGTACCATGAGTGGCAGGACACAGAAGAGGTCCAGTGCTGCGAATAATATCTGCTGCATACAATAGCACTAAAATAATAATAATAATAATAATAATAATAATAATAATAATAATAATAATAATTTAAAAAAATTTGGTGAGTCGGGTCATGTTTTCCATGCGCATTTATGATGACGTAAGTTGAATGCAAATGCCCCAGGGTATGATAGAATCAAGTGAGTCTGAAATCAGACCAATGCTGCGGGGGCGCTGGGAACAATTGCACTCGGATTTGGACCGCAGCAAACGTCCCCAGTGTGAAAACCACCTATGTGACCCCATTTTCTGCAGGATTCCAGATCACACTGATTGATAGCATAATCAGAAAATCCTTATTTTCTTTAACCCTTTAACGCCACTAAAAAAAAAGCAATGGAAAATTGTTTTCTTTGTATTTTTAAAATTTATTTATTATTTAATTTTTTTTTATTATAGGTGACTTATGGCCTTTTTAATACCAAATGCCCAAAACTTAAGTCTTAACTTGCTCTTATGTCCCAGGTTTGCTGGCACAATGCCTCTGTGTGTTGAATGTCTACTAGTATGATTTGAATGCTTGCATACTTTATGTATAAGATCCCAAACATAGTTTTTACCATTAACAATACGTTTAGTCTTACCATTTTTCGCTGACAAAAAGATCTCTTGTTCATTGGCTTTAAGATCTTCGCTTTGCTCCTTTTTTTTTTTTTGCATTGCAACTGATATAAACAGCTCCTTAACCCAAGCAAGAATGCAATCACTTGACGAGAAAACTTTCTCTGCGGCTGGACAAAACACTGTTATCTTAGAGGAATGAAGCAAAGCATTCTTCTCTGTCTTTTTTTTCCCTGTTGATGTGTTGTGCAGTGCTGGCTTGGTGCATATGATTACTGCAGGGGTCTTAATCAGAAGGCAGACCCCAGGGGCCCCACACTACTACATATCCTGTCAGGACACACTGAGAAACAATCAATCATTTCAGGGGCCTCCGACAAGTAGAGGAGGTACTGATGCACTCGCTGCTTTGGAGAGTGGGGGAGGGCGAGGGAGAGACAGACAGAGAGAGAGAGCGACAGAGAGAGAGAGAGAGAGAGAGAGAGAGTGAAAGAGAGACAGACGGAAACCTTCCTCTTTCCCTCCAGCTATGAATATGAAATAATGCTTTAGAGAGGATACATGCAAGCAAAGCCAAGTCAACTAAGTTACAATTTACATCAACTCATGTCTGTAGCCAGACTCCATCGCCGTGACCTGCTTTTTTTTTTTTTTTTTTTACTGTCCAATCCAAGTCATGAATCATAAATTAAGCATTTTAAAAATCATAACCTGTGATGCTAGCTAAAGATCACATCTCTGCTAAAAGCTTGGGCAGGTTCACTGAAATGCATTGCTCTGGAAAATATACAAGGCCAAAGTGATGTCAGACTATATCTCTTATCTGAAGACTGAATAGCAACAGGAGCGGCTCATCAAAAACCCGTCGACAGCCCTCAGCTCTGCAGTGGCCTTAACCTGCTGAAACCACAGCGGGAGAACATCCAAGCCACCATGCAAAGGATTTCCTTCAGAGTTGGCGAGCAGAAGAGGAGTTAAAACAGTCAAACAGCCAAGCCCATAAACATGATTTATATTATTTAAAAAGATGCGCGTTCTTGGCACACTACGAAGGATATTAAGGCCTCAAAGGGAGGTAAAGACCGAAGAGCTCTTTAATCTCTGATAGCAGGACATTAAGGGGCTTGTGTTTGTGTGTGTGTGTGTATGAGAGAGAGAGAGAGAGATAGAGAGAGAGATAGAGATGTACTGTGTGTTTTTGGGGAGTGAGTGTTGCTGTGGTGTACTGTTCATTTTTTGCTGCCTTTCATGGCAAAAGTCAAACTGGAAAAATGTTTGGCTTACCTCTTGGCCCATCCCCCAAGAGCAGACATTCCCACCATCTGAAGAGAGAGAGAGAGAGAGAGAGAGAGAGAGAGAGAGAGAGAGAGAGAGAGAGAGAGAGAGAGCGAGCAAAAATAAACAGACAGTGCACACAGGAATCGTGTTGGAGGAATCAGACGAGTAAGAGCAACGCTTGCCGAGAGCAAAGAAACAAAGAAATGCATCTCTGACAAACGTGGCTCAAGGATCATACATCAAACACTTGTTACCCCTCCTGGATCTTCTGATTGCACATGACTGCAAACAAGTCAGTGATAAAAATCTGAAGAAAGATGAGAGTGATCCTGCTCACTTTGGAGATCATCAATCACGGCCTGTAAGCCCCGATATTATTAGTTCAACTTAAGCTGCACTCTTCCATTTTATGGACATCATAAAAAGCCAAAGGGAGCATGCTGTGGGGAAAGGGTCCTCCGGCTTTTCACAGTGTACTTTAACTACGGGTGAAGATGGAGCTCACTGTGACTGTAATGCTTGGATCAAGCTGTTAACTCAATTTAAACATTAATGCTTCACTTTTATGAACACACACTACACTCACACTTTCCAATTCCCAGATGCTTTTCTCTGTCTCTGCATATCATACTGTATATAAGGAATAAAACACAACAGGGACATGCTGTTACAGGAAAATAATCAAAGTTGCGGTGGTATGACAATTATTTTACTATAATAGCATGTCGCAAAGTGCTTTATTCATCTATTATTTATTAATGAATCATGCTTTTTAGCTGTTTATAGTTACTTTTGTTGTTGTGGAATGCCTATGAGACAAGTTAGTTCCTGTTATCACTTACGTTATTGCTGCTGTTAACAGTCATTAAGTCACCAGGCTTCATTTCTCTTCCTTGAAGTTAATAAGACAACAAACAAACAAACAAACAAACAAACAAACAAAAAACACAGTTTGTCTTGTCATGTTGCCAAGAAAATGGAAAACTGACTGAGCGTTACTTCTTCCATACATGCTAAATAAACATCTCCTTACAGAAAACCTCCCCGAATCAAACATTATACATCTTCCTTTGTTAAATAACACCACGTTTCCTTATCTGTTGATTATTAGCCTTAAATAATGTAGCGTGTCTACCATACAAATCCTTGTGAATGAGCTGTTACTATAGAAACTGTAAAGTATTATGAGTGCATTAATAGAAGTCTGTGCTTTGCCGTGCAGCCAGAACTACTTTCAGAGCTGTTAGAATAAAATATTAATCAACATCATCCGACTAATCAGTGCTGTGGCATGGTGTGAAATGATATATAATTCTTGACAGTCTATAATAATAATAATAATAATAATAATAATAATAATAATAATAATAATAATAATAATAATCCAGTTCTTGCTCATCTCTTACTTTGAATCCCAGTACACTTTCATAAACAGATCTACCTGCACCCAGAGGTCTGTGACCTTTTATTTCATACTAGCTCATGCTTTTGATATCCTATTCCATCTTGCTTACACTTAAGCATTACCAAATCATTAATCACTGGCTTTTTCTGTTTACTAGCTGGCCACTGGAGACAGATAACGTTACCACGCTTCATTCTGCGGGGAGCTTGTTAGGCTGAACTCTAGCGTCTGAGCTAACAAAAGAGCTCGGCGGGGCTCTGGACAGCCCTGGAATGTCAAAGGGTTCACATTTCACATGCAGATGTGTGACCCTGGTGACCTTTAGCGGGAAGGTGTGCTTTAACAGCAGAGGGGGAAGAGGCCGGCAAGGGGGCAGGGGGCACATACGGGGAGCAACAACAACCCCCAGATCGGTTTAGGAGAATTCTGGGCTCCTCTAGCAATAAGAAGAGCAAAGTTAAAACTACTCATCCATTTGGGTCACGAAGCGAAGTTTCAACTGGGTGGGTTTTTGATGGCTATTTGATTGTTTACAACTGAGAAAGCTCATTTTAGTGTTAACGCACTAATCATCATCATGATCAACTGAAATGCTAGTTTATAAAAACAACGTTTAATGTGTCTGCTCAGTTTGCTCTGCACACTCTGCGCTACTGCGGCAGTCTGTATCGCCCAGCCTGTAATTGATGTGTCTAACTAATTTGTCAGTCATTCATGGCTTGAATTAATATACAAAGAGGAGCCTCATTCAAAATCACTCTGCGTACTCACTCATCCCAGCGAAACCTCCTTTCGACTTGAATGGGCTGGACAGCCAGAGCTAGACTGCTGGTCAAACGGTGGATACGCACTTTCTTTCTTTCTTTTTAATTTTTTCAATTTTTTTTTTTTTACAAGCTTCAATTTTGTTATTTCATTTTCATTTTCGATAGTTTAATGTTGGTTGAGCCACTAATTGCAATTTCCCCCCAATTTATGTAGTACAAGGTATAAATCTTGTAGGTCATGTAATACTGTGAAGTTGCATGCATCATTAGAGATTTGGCTCAAATAACTGGAAGAGTTCCAGAGGAGAGCTCTTAAATCAATCAGGAGGTCCTCATAGAAACTAGACTTATATGTACCCTGTATGTATATATACTCAGTTCTCATTTCAATTCAGTGTTTTACTGGCAGGATTATATGCAGGTGCAATATTGTAAAGCAGAAAAGAAAGACCCGTTATTTCCCGTTAACACAGTTGTATCAATGAACAGAAATGGTATTCAATAAGAACAACACTAATAATAATGATACTAAGTATTGTAAAGAATTAAAATAAAAATGAGGGAAATTAGGCAAACAGGCTGTTTTTTGTGTATGTACGTATATGTATGTGTATATGTCTCTCTCTCTCTCTCCCTCTCTCTCTCTCTCTCTCTCTCTCTTGTGAAAGTGTAGGTAGATGTTCTATCTATTACTTTGCACTGCCAAATCTCTCTCTTCCACTCTCCTCTCTCAGCCAACACCCAAACGTTCCATTCTGCATTTCTCCCGAATTACTTATGTCTATAATTGCTCCTCAGTTCTACAGTTCTATGCTGGGTAAGCATTTATCATGCACAACAAAACATCAAAGCGCTTCTGATGCCACTGCAGCATATTCTTTGACAAATCTAATGAGATGTTGCACAATTATCCATGAAACACGTCCGGTAAATTACATAGAGCTCTTATACAAGCATAAACATACATTGTTACTCAATTATACAATCAAGTAAATAGAGACCTGGCAACAAACATCCTAAATCAAGTGCAAAACTATCTATCTATCTATCTATCTATCTATCTATCTATCTATCTATCTATCTATCTATCTCTCTCTCTGTCTGTCCGTCTGTATGGCTGTCTATCTATCTATCTATCTATCTATCTATCTATCTATCTATCTATCTATCTATTTATCTATCTCTCTCTCTCTCTCTCTGTCTGTCTGTCTGTATGGCTGTCTATCTATCTATCTATCTATCTATCTATCTATCTATCTATCTAGTCTCATGCATTTCACTCTCTTCACGTTATGACTTCCTTCAGTAGTGGGAAAACATTTATATTGGGTCTTGCGGAACCACCCATCACTGCTGGCTGTGCATGGCGCTCCCACAGAGGAGCTGGAGATATGATTTCTTTTTGAGGAAGTACAAAGCTGGTCATTTATCAAGGGCTCAGTCCCGCTCAGAGCCTCGGCTCTGTCATAACACCAGGACGGAGGCCATAAAGCCAGATGAAAAATACAACAGCGTGCACCACACCAGCGCAAGTTATTATTCCCTCATCCTTGGACAATAAAACAAAATCAAAAGAGACAGAAACAGCCTACCAGTCATTTTTACACTGACTGCTAAAGGAATCAAGCGCGCCACAGACTGTTGACATTGGGACGAGGCTGAGAGTGGAGCTCAGTATACTGTACATGTGCAGAAAGAATTAGGTGGTCAGGTAATTGCTTCTTTTCATGGAAATGGCCACTTAACAATAATTATTAATTATGTTTGACAGATAAATAATTAAACTCGGTGATTATTTATGCACTGCTACTTAAACTGTCACATTCACATGCACTCTCTGTTCAGGAAGATGTGCGTCTCACATAAAGATGCCTACAAATCTCTGTCAAGGTCTACGTTTATACACTTAATCAGGGGTTTTCAACCCTGCTCCGGCAGAGCCACCCTCCTACAGAGGTCAGATCCAGGCCAGATGTAACACAAGGGTGTCATAAGGAGGGAATTTCCAGGGAAAATGTTGTGCTAAAGATATTGCGAGAGAGAGAAAAGTACTGGCGTGTGCCAGTGGCATTTGTCTCTAGAGGGCATCGAGTGTGTGTTTAGTGACCTGATATCTTGCAAGAGGAGGAGGAAGGGAGGAAGCAAGAGATGGATAGACAGAGAGACAGATAGATAGAGAGAAAGAGAGAGAGAGAGAGAGAGAGAGAGAGAGAGAGAGAGCGCGATATGGAGCCATCTACAAGGTCCGGTAGCCATGGCAACAAACAAGGAGTATATGTCAAGCCTGCATCACTAAATTACCCATTAAAGCAGACAGAAAAGGGAAGAGAGGACTGGTCAGGCCACCAAAGGCTAATGGAGAGATAAGATGGCAAGCACACACACACACACACACACACACACACACACACACACACACACATGCTCTTACACACACACTCTCACACACACTGTCTTTCTCTCTCTCTCTGTCTCTCTCTCACACACACACACACCAGAAGCCAGAACATCTTTAATAAAGGTGCCCTTATAGCCTGTATCCCTATGAACACCATTGGTAGATCGTCACCTCAGAAAGCCTCATACTTTCACAACAACTCACCAGGAGCCAAACAGACAGCGAGAGCGTGAGCCTTCACTTGTATCCCATCCCCATGACACTAGCAGGCCTGAGCGAATGAATGAAAGACTAAATAATTGGATAAATATATAAATAAATACAGGCAAGAGCCATGCAGCGGGCAAATTTGCATTGGCTGTAATTAGCAGACTGCAGAGTGAAGCCCTTCCTGTGGGAGGCTGTGTGATAGCTGCTGCCACCTCCTCCTACTCCTCTTTCATTTGGGTGTGTCAGTGTGAGCTGCTACATCTTCATTTCAGGCCACGGCCAAGCTCGATTCAGCTTGCCCTGCCACTGCAGTGAACCGCAATCCTCTTCTCAACAGACAGAGAGAAGGGGGGTGGGGGTGTGTGTGTGTGTGTGTGTGTGTGTGGGGGGGGGGGGTGATCTGCGATAGCAGACGTCTCAGACAGTGGACAGTGACCCATAATGAATGCAGTTATTAAATTGTTTCAGCTGCAAATAAGGCCGCTATTCTTATGCCATTATACAGAGATCCATTTATCCCCACTGATCGGCCCTGTCTCCTTTCTCCCTTTCTCACTTTGATCTCCCAGCATATTGCCATGATATGTCCCATTCAATAGCGAATCTGGGGCAATTTTAATGCTTTTGTACCTCTCCACTGCTCCATTTCCTTCTCTTCCTCTCTCACTCTCTCTCTCTCTCTTTCTCTCTCTCTGTTTAAAAATAGCTGTTAATTATAAGTGCAGTTTAAATGTCTCTCGTGACCCAGAAATGCAGGTTGAAGGCAGAGCGAGAGAGAGAAAGAGAGAGAGAGAGAGAGAGAGAGATTGTAAATTACTGTAGTTTTCATAGGTGTCAGGTGTCTGCTTTTTTGTCTTTCGATCTCCCAATCCAGTTTACTTATGGCTGTGGGTCCCTTTTGGCTCAGAAGTGCTGGGTTTCTCAAAACTCAAATCTCAGATTTTGAAGAGTTCCAAAAAACAGATCCAGGCGAAGTGGCAGTGTTTTGAACTGGGGGAAGGAGCCGCAGAAACGAGAGCGCTCATTTTTGGTGGAATAACCCCAATGGCACATAAGGAGAAGACTGATAGGGGACTCTGCCGTGTGGCTGCTTAAATAAGAACCAAGCTCTGGGAAGGGAATAGAGATGCAAGATGACATCTAGTCCTCGCTTTTTCTCCTGCCTACCTGCTCACCTGAGGGCAAGACAGACACACACGCACACACACTAACACACACACACACACGCACACACACACACGCACACACACACAATCTTTCATCTTGCCTAGTTGGATTTTCACAGTGGTACTGAAGAAAAGAATCAGGTGCTGATCAGAACATCATGCGCTATCACACACACACACACACACACACACACACACACACACACACACACACACACACACACACGGACACTTCTAAACAAGAACCGATCCAAACAGGAACCAAAGGAAAATATGCCTGTTTCCCTCCACGTTCTCTCACCTCCCCTCAATTAAATTCATATAATAAATATTTCTACTCTGTGGTATTTTACATTCTTGAGTCTGAGTCTTGTTTTTCAACCCTTGCTTCTCTGTGCTTCTAGTATTTTCTAGTTTTCCAACATCTGCCTGCTATGGACTTGTTTACTAAACAACATACCGAACAAATATACTTGCATCCTTCTGCGCTTGTATGGCTTATCAAAAACAACATTGTAGGTGTTTATGTTCATTTGTTCATCTAAACAATCTGAGAAGTTAAACTTAAACCAATCCACCAGGCTCTGAGAATTTAATTTATTTACTTATTTATTTCTTCTGTTTTTGTATTTGGTATTGTGTTCTTTAGTGGTGTGCGTAAACATCAGCCTGAAAAGGATGTTATGCGCAATATGAGTCTAAACTAGCCTTCCATATAATCTTCTTTAACATAATATATTCCATCCATCCATCCATCCATCCATTTTCCGTACCGCTTATCCTACACAGGGTCGTGGGCTTAGCCTGGAGCCTATCCCAAGGAGCTCGGGGACAAGCCAGGGACGGGGACACCCCGGACAGGGTGCCAATCCATTGCATGGGCACAATCACACACTAGTGTGTGAATACACATTCACACACTACGAACAATTTAGAAATGCCTATCCGTGTAGAACGCATGTCTTTGGACTGGTGGAGGAAACCGGAGTACATGGAGGAAACCCCCTGAAGCATGGGGAAAAATTGCACAAAAAGCTCTGTGCACACAGGGGCGGAGGCAGGAAGTGAACCTCCAACCCCGGAGGTGCGAGGCAAACATGCTAATCACTAAGCCACCCTCCAGCACATATTATCCAGTAACTACAGTGTGATTAATAGTGCAATTCTGTGACATCACTATCACATCCCATCGCAAGCTCTTCAATTGGTAGAATATTTTTCATAAGATTTTTGCAGATTCATTCCTAACCTAAGAATAAATCGACTGACATGAGTGTTAGGAACAACAGCAGTTAGAGAGCTAGGAAAGTTTTGATAGACCAGCTTGAAGTGGTGCAGCTCAAATCAGATTGACTTGAGGATAATAAATAAGCTGGCTGCATTGGTTTGCATATAGCTTTGTACTGTACTGACAGAGCTCATAAAGCAATGTAAAAGCGACTCCGTGACCTTACTGACATTGTGCTGACAGTAAATAAAAGCATGTGTACACAATGACACTGGTCAGAGAACAACAAGAGACAAAAAGGGCCAACTGGTTATGACCACGTTACACTGAGTTGCCAGTTTATTAGCTACACCTCTCTAGTAGCATGCTGTTCGTTCTTTGGCCTTGAGAACAGCAGGAATTCTCGGCGTTGATTCAACAAGATGTAGGATGCTGGTACAGGAATGTTGTACCATGTGGAAATGATTGCATTGCACAGATCCTGCAAATTGGACGGCTGCTGCTGTGCCACGAGTAGCCCTTTCATTTCATCCACTGGTTTCTTGTATATTTCAAAAAAGTATTGGCATCCAGCTATGGTAGCCTATTCAAAACAAATTTCAGTTAAAGTGCATTTTGAGGTGATACCCCTACTAACCATCATTTATTAGTCTGGGAGTGGGGGTCTGTCTACGTGCATGATCATCACCATCCGCTTATCTGATCTCTGATCTGCTGATTTTTACAGGATTCATGATAAATATTGTAAGGTTGTATATGAAAAAACTGGCATGGCACCCATGGACTTGACTCACACTGTTGTGTATTTGCACTTTATGTAGTCTTGCGTACTGTTCCACGTCACACCGTGGTCCTGAGGAAAGGTCATTTTGTTCCAATGTATACAAGCTATATTGAGGAATGACAATAAAACCCACTTGACTTGACTTGATTTGGCAGAAGCTAGAACCAGCAGGCCTAGACCTCTGTTGCTAGAAATGCTGGCCTACTTGATTTCTACCACAGATTGCAGTCATGTGACATATGATTGGTTGTAATGTAATGTATGATTTATGTGAACTCAGTGTACGTCTGGTTTCACACTGATGTTTTGGCATTAAACAGAAATGCACCTGTGCACTGAGAGACACAAATGTACGGGAATGCATGAAAATTGTCTCTTTGAAAAAAATTCATTTTGCCAGGAATGTACTCTGACATGAGTCACTCCAGAATTTGATACTAAAAATATCTCAGAGGATAAAATACATTTATATATTTTTTTATATACAGTATGTTCACTTTCATTGAGCATATAGGAAACCTTCGGTATAGATCCATAAGAATCGTCAACCTTACAGAAATTACAGAAGATCACCATGATCTCCGTCAGTCCTAATTAGAAGATTACAAAATTTAGCATTATAAAATCTATCATTTGATTTTCATTGATTTTCAGTTTTTTTTTTTTTTTTTTTTTAAATCTGAATAAAAGAGATCATTTTTCAGCTATATCCAACATCAGTAATCAATTCCATTGCCTTTTCAGATATGAAATATTCAAAATGGCATTGTAATCTTAAAAACAAGTAAGAAAATCACATTAAACAACATTAAACACCACAGTTGTACCCCTGCAGTGGGAGAGGAGTGTGTAGGCACTATGGTCAAGCCCTTTCCTCACCAATATCAATCTAATGAGATAACGAACACATGCAAATGAACTCATGCATGCAAATGAGCTCACTAATCTTCTTAACGAGTGCTGATAGTCATCAGCTATCTGAGACAAACATCAAACACACACACACACACACACACACACAAACACACACAGAGAGAGAGAACAGGGTCAATGGATACAGGGCACATGGATCTACTCACACTGTATATTTACACAGTCTACATGCAAACATCTCTCAAATAATCATACGGAGATGTTGGCTTGTTGTTGTACTGCCACAGAATATGCTACGTGACTTCTGGAAGGAGAGCGAGAAAGCAATTAATTCTCAACTGGAATATTTACTAATAGCACCAGGATTTTAAGAATAATATTTGTTTATTTATGGATAGAGAGACAGAGAGTTGTAAGGGAGAGCAATAATGGTTAATGCTTAATGTTTCAGCAGGGTAAACAGTAATTGGGGTTGGAGAGCTGAAGGTGGGTGTATAATGATGTGCAGCAAGCAGCCCACTGTCAGCCATACCAAAACTCTACACACACCGTGCCCAACAACTCCCACCCCCCAC
The DNA here is from genome assembly GCF_001660625.3 of Ictalurus punctatus. Lineage (NCBI taxonomy): Eukaryota > Metazoa > Chordata > Actinopteri > Siluriformes > Ictaluridae > Ictalurus > Ictalurus punctatus. The sequence continues at coordinate 7,830,564 of NC_030437.2, forward strand.
CCCCCACACACAAGCACACAATCTTAGCCTGGACCTCATGCACTATTATTAACCCCAGCAATGTGGTACATTCCAAACGGTTAAAGAGCCAACTCTAGGCCAGTCATAATACAGCAGCCTTGAAATAACACATCTGCCACCGTGCCATCACCAACTCCTCCCGTCACCACTGTAACAGAACTGCAATAAAGAGGATGCCATCCTCCATCATTTTCTCTCTCCACAGTATATTTCTATAAGATACACCAAATTTGACTCCGTTTAATATCTGTTATAGCAGGGGGCATGGTGGCTTAGTGGCTTAGTGGTTAGCATGTTAGTGCCTCGCACCTCTGAGGTTGGGGGTTTGAGTCCAGCCTCCACCCGATGTGCATGCATGGAGTTTGCATGTTCTCCCTGTGCTTTGGGGGTTTCCACTGGGTACTCTGGTTTCCTTCCACAGTCCATTTGGCATTTCCAATTGTCCATAGTGTGAATGTGTGTGCAATTGTCTCTTGCGATGGGTTGGCACCAGGGTGTCCCACGCATGGTGACCCCTGTCCCCTGGGATAGGATCCAGACTCCCTACAGCCCTGTGTGGGATAAACAGTACAGAAAATTGAGGGATCTCTTATAGCATAGGTGGTGCAGTTATTAATTTCATCATTTCTATGTTTATGTCAGTAGCACGGAAGTCTTAACAGTTTACCTAAAGATCTGCTTTGTTAATTTTTCTGAATTATGATTGGACAGTTAGATCACATGATACCTCCCACAAATCCTAGAAGTTTTTTTGGGGAGGGAGATAGAGAGAGAATAGTTGTATGGGGTACATGGGATTTGGTCCTTCTTCATCCTGTTTGTGTGTTAGGAATGATATAATGTAACTTACACATCTATCAGTTCCTCATTCACTCACTATATTTCTCCTATTCCTCATTTGCACATTCTCCTTATTCCCATTCCATAAAATGTATGCATAGCCAAAGGTCACACAAATAAGCAGTGCACATTGGCCTTTGATATACATGTATCCCCTTTCTACTTCATTATATATATATTTAAGCCAGATCTACTGATTTACTGCCTACACATTGCATGTAATTTGCCCACTCATTTAGCAGTACAGGAAAGTTGGAGGAAAAGCATATGTCATTTGGAGCCTGGAGCATTCATTCAGTGCCTGCTGTAGTATCGTAAACAAGGACTATTGATGTTAAAGCTTGGGTGACCTTTCTAGGCCGCCCCTCCTCTCCAGCACTTGAGACCTCCATATGACATTTAACGCTAAGCTACCTATTACAGCCAACACTCCTCAACACCAGGGGGTCAAGCACCACACAACACTCATAGCATCCAATATCTACTCATCGGTAAAGAGCATGCTTGCTGATGGCATTTGCTATTGGACTATATCTCAGCGCCTTGGGGGGCAGTGAACTGGCCTTTTATAGTACAGAATGTGACTGCACTTATCTCTTTGTTTGGATGCATCATGGTTTAATAACAACCTGTAATAAAGCTTTTTAAATTGATTACTAACGTACATGTGCTTGCAAACATTTCTTATGTCCGAATGAAAGCAAACCATGCGAGTGACCCTTAATAGCCGTTAAATTTAGTAATAAGATGAAGCTGAATTGCAGTTGATAGTGTACACAATGCCTTTTCAAGTATACAGAAGGCCAACATAAAAATACAGAGACAAAGCTACATTTTCAAAAGTATCCATATACAGTACATTTGGCCAAAGATGGATAGATGGAAGGATACTAGAATACTCATTTTGGTCCTTCACCCATGTGCGCAAACTTATAAACAGACTCCTAGGCTATGTAACAGAAGTCTGTAAGCATACCTCCTCTAGGCCCAGATATTTATGCTAACAGAAGTCTGAGCTGCTTCGCTTAAAGGATCATCTTACACCTATGTCTCTGAACAGTGCCTCACACATCACACACTACCTCTGAGCACATGCCATTCAGACAAAAGTGAGCAATGTTAAATAAAGTGGACTGGAACCTGAGCAAAGCCTTAGGTCATGCATTAGGTCTCTCTCTCTGTCTTTCTGTCTCTCTCTCTGTCTCTTGCTCTCGAAGTTTATTAATATATATGTTTCACATTTAAAGTATGTATGTATGGCACATACATAATATAGCAACGGCAGCGTGAAATCCGTTACCGGCTTTCACAGGCCAAAACTTTCCCCCTCTTCGTTTAGCCTTCAGCATGAATATCACAAATCTCTGTTCCACTCTCAGCTTCTTCACTCCAGAGCCCAGGGGAGGCCAACTAAGTCAGGCCCTTTGCAGCCCCTTAAGTGACTATTAAGCCTGTTTGCCAACAACCTCTGTAGACATGCGCTTTCTAAAAGCCACCCCCTACTGGGTAGAGGAGAGAGCTTGAATCAGCTGGGCGTGTAGGTGTTCCCTCATGCCCTGAATGCCTTCTTTAAGAATTTGAACCATTGTGGCGCTCCTCTCTCTCTTCTCCCTCTCTTTTATACCCTCATCTTATTTCACCTATCATTATATACTGTGCTGACACTCAAAGCTCCATGTAATTAGGGAAGAAATGCTGGTGGAACTGATCTGAAGCCAGATTAGCTAGATCACTATTAATACTGGTTTAGTTTTGAGTATACATTAATACATAGTGGAACTGATCTTAGAGAGCAGCTCTTTAAACAATCCTCAGTTGATGGTAACTGAGTTGACCATTCCCTGTAGCTTTGTCGCTTGAGCGTTTGTTTTTGTTTTTGTGTGTGCAAGTTGCCAGAGCCAGAGTCTGCACTGAATGTCAGGAGAAAAAGAAAAAAACAATCTAATCGTTTGTAATGTTCAGACAGATTTACAGTTACACCAGTAAAGCTACAAAGAGCTGCACAGATTACTAATATTACTCGGAATAATTAGGACTTCCATCCATCCATTTTCTGTACCGTTATCCTATGGAGGGTTGCATGGAGCCTGGAACTTACCCCAGGGAACTCAGGGCACAAGGCAGAGAACACCTTGGACGGGGTACCAGTCCATTGCAGGGCACGTTCGCACACACACTCACACACCCATTCACACTCTACAGGTGATTTAAAAATGCCAGTCAGCTTACAACGCATGTCTGTGGAGTAAACTGGAGTACCCGGAGGAAACCCCTAAAGCACAGGGAGAACATACAAACTCAGCATGCAAAGGGTGGAGGTGGGAATCAAAATCCCAACCCTAGAGGTACGAGGAAAACATGTTAACCACTTGTTTAAATGGAACAATATGATTTATTATAATTTGAGACATGCCTAGGATTGTTCCGCCTGCTTCTGCAGTTATTTTTGTTGTTCTAAACAAAACTGAATTATTCTTGCACTGTGGCATAATGAATTACATCATGACCAGCATTTTACAAAAGAACGTATTTGGTGCTGCGGGTTACACTTCACTATCCAGTTCCACTCAGCAAGTTTAATGCATACTAGCTGTTAGAAGCTTATTATTAGCTGCAGTAGACATAGCATCCTTCATCCAAGGAAGGCCAGCCACTGAGCTACTGTATACAGAGAGCGACATTGATGGACACAAGTTTTTGAGCTGTGCGTGCTCAGTTCCAGAATGAATGATTTCAGCTGAGCTGTTAGGTCGTCCACATGAGTGCAGAATTGGAGTGTCCTTAAGTAGTGTAATGTGATTTACAGAATTATTATTTTGTCAAATGCAAAAATGTAACTTATTTGGCACATTTATAGGTTGATATATTTTTATTGTTAATATATAGCCTAAAAACGCAGACGCTCAACAATGCATTTTTAGCTGGTGTATTCGGCTGTTTTTTGAGTGCAGTTGGACACATTCTTTGCAATTTAACGTCATACTGCTAGTTTATAAATAGTCATGTCTTGAATCAGCTTTTTATTTAACCATGGAAAATATGACTGGTCGACTATTTTAAATTACTGGTGGACTGGTAAAAATGAATAGTCGTGCAACCCCTTATAGGTAGCGATACTGCTAGGTAGTATTCTATTTGGACACACTTCGTTAAACATTGTTATTTTTATGCAGTAATGAGCTTTTAGTTTTCACTATAGCTTACAAATACACACTACCGCCATCTCTCGGCATTGCAAGTTATATTCTTACACACAGAAGCAGAGTATTTGAGTATTTGACAGCTCTCACCTTTGTGGCGTGTACGAGTGTAACTTATCACAGAAAACAGGAAGCAGTGACGGAGATCGTCAGTCATGCAAGCTCTTCAATATCCTAGGCCTTACAGCATTAGCATTTGACCGACTCGGTGTGATGATGGGTGAAGGGTTGAGGGCTTGACTGGGACAAAGCTGTGAGTCTGGAAATAGAGGTGTGAAGGGACTAAAGCCATAGTGAACTGATGCCCATTTAGGTGGGTGTAGGCTAGCAGGCACCTGTAGAGCAGGCCTTATGCTCTTCCTGAGCTTAGTGCTTCCTGCCATGACAAAGGCCTAATTAAGATGTTATTTGGTAGCACTGGTACTAGGAGATTTGGGTCAACTGAAGAAGGGATTTTGAGATATACAGTGGCACAGAAGGATTGAAGGAAGGGATAAAGACAGACATGGCTGGGACGCACAGGCGCTCACACAATGCCATATCATATCCCACAATACTAGAGTGCCACAGGCAGCTGTGTTGTGAAGCTCATGAAAATGCCCAGTTGTCACCAAGGGGAAGCTGCTTGATGTCAACTTCCTGGACGTCTGTAGCAAATCCTTCTTTACACACAACATTCTTCTTATATGATGCCATGTAAACATCAAGCAGGCCTGCTCTTTTACTGTTAGAGGTCAATACACACATCAAGGAATACACAAAGCCAATAAATACATGCATTCTTTCCATATAATACTTTATTATGGGTTAAGATATGAACGGGAGATATAACCTTACAATACTAAGGTCACGTTTAGAGTTGCACTTTTACACCATGTCTTTTCTATTCATTTTCGATTAAATTAATCTGCAGCTGTTATTCGTAGTCAAAGAAGAACTAGTGTGCTTCCATATATGTAATTTAACTACATGTATTTGAATGGCTCATTATTTAAAAAGCAAAGCTGTAGTCCAGCTGTATTTTTAGTCCAGCTGCATTTTTTTCCTATAGAACATCACAAATACATGCTCGTCCAGTCACTGGAATGACCCTGAGCAACTACACAGATGCTCTAAGCTGTCAATACATGTCTTATTCAGCGCTTTTCTTTCCTGTTGGTGTGTGTGCACGTGTGTGGTATTTTGGTCAAGAGCTCCTAATTTCACTACAAACGTGTGAAATAGCACGGGCCCACTGAAGCGTCTGACATTGTGCTAGGGCATGTCTCTGGCCTGGCTCAACACCTGGGTGTCTCCACGCACGCACACACACACACACACTTTTACACACACACACACACTCACACACTGGGGCCTGGAGCCTATACCAGGGAACTTGGGGCACAACTCAGGGGACACCCTGGGAGGGGGGAGCCAACCTATCGCAGGGCACAATTGCACATACAATCACACATTACGGACATACAAAGCATGTCTTTGGACTGGGGGAGGAAACCGGAGAACCCAGAGGAAACCTCTGAAGTACGGGAAGAACATGCAAGCTCTGTGCACATAGAGTGGAGGCTGGTTTCAAACCCCCAACCCCAGAGGTACGAGACAAACCTGCTAACTACTAAGCCACCATGCCCCCCGAGTGTGAGGTCATATGTCATTTTTTTCTTTCTTCCTTTCTTTTTAAAAATTATTTTATTATAAGTTTCTGCACGTTCTGTTTTCAATGTAGGGATTTGATTTCATAGTGAAATGTTGTTGACCCAAGGCTAACAACTATCACAGAATATAATAGATTAACTTCATTTCCCAGAGAAAGGTAAAAGTTTTCCTTTTAAATCAGTGTTAAAAAGCAAAACTAGATTACTGACTGAGTAGTGGAACATTGTTTCCTTTTCTTAATGAACTTTGCATGATATTTGAACAGATGGATGAACACAGAAAATGAAACAGTGCAGTGTTTATCTCTGCTACTCTGTCATTAAAATGGTTTAGCAAGTTGGAGCTGGTTGGAGCTAGTTTAAAAAAAATTTTTTTTTTACCTCCATTGCAACGGAGTTGTTCCTATTAAACCTCAGGACTTAGTTTTGTTTGGCTCTCAGAAGCAGTTCTGATGAAGCATGACAAGCTCTTTAGTCTTAATATCCCTGTACTTCTGGAAATGTGCAGCAGAACTGCATTTTGGAGAAACTCCATCAACAGCTGTTCAACATGAGTACTAGAGGCAGACCTTAAAGCTGTGACACAGTAAACTGATACACAGTCAGACTTCAGACGCCGTTAGTCTGTACTGTTGGTTTTAGTTGGCCTTGTATTAAATATTACAGTTGTTTTATAATAATAATAGTAATAATAATAATAATAATCACAATTATAACAATAGTCAAAACAGTAATAATTATCATAACAACAATAACAACACCAACAACAACAATAATAAAATAATAATAATGATAATAATAATAATCGCAATCATAAAAATCATAACAACAACAATAATAATAATCACAATAATAACAATAAAAACAACAACAACAACAATACTACTACTACTACTACCACTACTACTACTTCTACTACTACTAATAATAAAAATCATCATCCTCATCATCCTCATCATCCTCATCATCATCATACAAATGCACAAGCATTATTATAGTAAGGTTAGGTTGTGCAATACACCACATGGCATTCTAATGAATAATGATACTGGTATGACATTTTTATACTACCAGGAATCATGTCGTGTTTGCTAGCAACCACTTGGTATGACATCCCAAATAAGTTCTAACAAAAGCAATATTTTTTGTGCTTACATTTTGTCCTCACCTTCTCGCCACACAAATAGATGGATGATAAACTGATAAAAAATTACATTGCTGAACCATTCACATACACGAGCAGGCACCATGTAAGCGAAAAGGGTGATGAGTGATGGGTGGGGTTTGGTTTGAGCTGGAAGTCACAGAGTGCAAAAATGAGTCGGTGATTGAGAAATCATGTAGTGTGCACTAGGTTTATAAAACAAGTGTGGCACTCCTTATGGGTGTGCAACACTTTACACTTACTTTCCCTTTTTCCTTCCTATATTCCTCACCCTCTCTCTTGGGCATCTATATAAATAAAAAGAACACTCCTACATTCCTCAGCCCGCCCTCTGAATTTAAAGAGATAGCAGAAGAGAGGATTATATGATTCTGGTCTGGCTTTCTGACCACTGGGACTATGTAGTTATCTCTCTCTCCTCTCTCTCTCTCTCTCTCTCTCGCTCTCTCTCTCTCTCCCTCTCTCTCCCTCTGTGTGTGTACACTCAGATCACTATTTCCTAGTCGCCAACTAATTTTGGGGCTCGGAGATTACTCGCTACTCAACATGGGCAAGGAGAAAGATAATACTTCTCCAGGGCAAGCCTGCACTCTGAAATAGAAATCCACCAAATCATGGCCAAATGTAATTATTTGGTGTTAACTTTTACACCAAGTGACCCTCCTGGTAGGACAGCTGATGCCCCAGGGCACAGATAATGTCATCATCTACATGTTAATGCTGGGAAACTTGCCCACCTGTTGTACTGACCTAAAGCCCCCTCTTCCCCCTGGTTTGTGTGTGATGAGAGGTTGAGGTGCTGTGTGAGAGCAGACCGCATAGTAGGACGCCGCTTCCCGCTATGGTCCATTTAGAGTCTCACTCCCTTCATTTAGCTTCGTTTTCATTTATCACTCTATCTCTGACAAACACCAGCTGTCTGCTTCCTGTTACAATGTAAAGAGGCTGAAAAAAACACCTTTTTCGTCTTTCCTGAGCCCTCTTTCAACTCCTTTGCTTTCTCTCTACTTCCATTTTTGGCATTGTTTTATGATGAATAACAGTTCAAAGTTCACTAGGATGAATGAGCAGAAAGTTTGATGAATCTATTTAGTTTTTTCAGTGAAGTTCGAAATGAGAAATTCACGGAATTTGGATGAATGCAACTTTTAATTTCTTCCGATTTCTTCCTCTGATTGAGTTTTCATCATCAGTCGGCTTCGTTTTGTCATTAGTGATCCTATAAAAGTGCTTTAATCTACCTACGCAATGAAAGACGATAGCAAGATGGTGAAAGAGAGAGAGAGAGAGAGAGGCAGAAGGAAAAGGATAAGAAGAGAGACTAAATGAAATTGCCGGAGCCCCTCCCCCCCCTGTTTTCCAAAGTGTGAAAGTCTATAAACCCATCAGCTCCAATAAGGGAGCAGCACGGAGAGACGGAGAGCAGAGGAGAGGGGGAGGTGACGAGGAGAGGACAGGGGGCCGTGCAAGTCGCCACACATTCACTTTCAAATGGGCCGGCATACACTCCTGCGCTGCTAAATGGTGTGTGTGAATGTGGGTGTGTGTGTTTATGTACTTAAACTGTATGCACAAAGAGCGAAGGTCAGGTGACCAGAAAAATACAAGTGCCACACACATGCACTCCTTTTTTTTTTCTTTTTTTTTTTTAAACTTTAGTTATACTTTAGTTAACTCTCTCTCTCTCTCTCTCTCTCTCTCTCTCTCTCTCTCTCTCTCACACACACAGGGGTAACACATCCACTGGGATTTACACCATCCATGGAGAGAGAGAGTGAGAGAGGTATATCTTTCTCCCTTCTTCAGCAGGACGAGGTCAACAATTGAGAGGAGGGATTATTGGGGGCCATGGCCCAGCGGACCCCTTAAGGAGGCCACTCAAACTAGCATTATTTTACATACATATATATATATATATATATATATATATATATATATATATATATATATATATATATATATATATATATATATATATATATACAGATACACCACAGAGAAACCCTAGCTTACAGTTTTTCACACAAACACAAAATCATCTTCTACACAGACTCTGCTCGGGAATTCCTCGGTTGCATTTATTTTAGAATCAAACATTAAGCAAAGTAATCAGGGGAGCTGATGAAACCCTAGAAAGTGGCCTAGTCCAAGGAAAATAAAAGGGGGGACCCAGTGGTGGGAGGTGAAGAGAGAGAGAGGCCCCCTGAGGAAAGCATGTTTGGGAAGGAGCGCTCCATTAACTTTCAACACCCTGTCTGATACCCTCACCCGAGGTGTGCATTCTCTTCTTTCTCTCTCTCTCTCTCTCTCTCTCTCTCTCTCTCTCTCTCTCTCTCTCTCTCTCTCTCTCTCTCCCCCCTCTCTCTCCCTCTGTGTGTGACCTGAATCAAGTGAAACAGTAAGAAAAGCGATAAACAAACACACACACACATACACACACACATGCTATAACTGCCTCACCAGTAGACAGAGCACTGTGTGTGTGTATGTGAAGGTGTGTAAAACCACCGCTAGTGCACCAATCAAAGGGATTTTCCGCATGAAACAGTCAGCGCCCCCAAGGGACGAGGTCAGAACAGTGGCAATTATAGATCTAGACCATCTAGGCCAGTTTCCTCATAATGAACAGGTTTACCACTAACGGAGATGAGATGGAGAGGCTCTTAGCCACCATAATGCTACTCTAAATCGTGTTCAATACAGCACAGTGCTGTGTCATTAGGGCACATTTTGTGTTTTATTACAGCTTATGTAATAGCTGTTATTAAGAAATGCGTTGAGTATATACACAATATAATGTCGTCTTAAATAATGCAGTCGTATTACTCTATTTTGGATTTGTGGAGCGTTGATTCAGGATCACATGCTTAATAGGTATTATGCTGGTGGACATATGCAAATGAGGAGATTTAATGCATAACCAATGCTAAATACTGTATTAAAAAAAATAATCAAGCCTTTGCATGCAAAGTACTATCTCAGGTTTTACATTTTGCAATTGTACAGGCCAAAGGGTCCAAAAATTCTAAACGTATCCATAAATCACTTTCCGACACGTCCAGTCTTTCACAAGGTCTTCTGCATATGTATACATCGTACAGATTACATTTACACATGTCTTAGCTTTCAGTGTGTGCCTTGAACACAATATGTAATCACATATGTATTTCACATATCCATAGGATTCATGCCTTGAGGGTGTGTAGCTCATTATTCATTCACTTAAACTCAGTGTGTGTATGTGTGTGTGTGTGTGTGTGTGTGTGTGTGTGTGGGTGTGGAGAGACGGGACTGACACTGGAATCTAGATGACTTCATTTAGGATGCATGTGAAATGTCAGCATTCTGCACTCCATCCTGTAAATATAGCAAATCTATTGTGCAGATTCATGTAGAATAGATAATAATAAGATTATGGTGTTTACAGCTATTGTCTTGTCTTAAAAAAAAATAAAAAAAATAAAAAATCTGTTCTTGTTATTAGGGGATTAATTAAAACCCTAAGCAAATTCAGATGCTTTCATTTCATTTTAATCAGAGACTTTAATGAATTATCAGTAAACTTTAGCTCAGTCTTTATTATATTTTTGGCTGTTGGTGTAAATGTACCTGTAAAATACCCAAGCCCAGCAGCAGACACAAAAGGGTCCTGAATTATCCATTGCTACACTCGCAGCATTCGCAATCACTTCTTTCTGCACCACAGGGAATTCAGTGACTGATGTTTAAACTGATTGGCTACTTTGGGTTTTAGACTGTGCACCTGCCTTGCTTGGGGTTTGTAAATAAGCTTCCCTCCATCCCTCCCCAATGGTTCAGGCTTATTTCAGCTTCCTATCACCACACCAGAGGAGAAGGGAAGGGGAAAAAAAAGCTAGAGGACTCATATCATGGTCGGGCCAAAGGTGACGCGCCCAGAGAGAGCGTGGGGAATGAAATTCTCCCAGCCCCATTTTAGCAGCCATTCAAAGCACATTACTCGTAGAGAAGGGAGACTTATAAAGGATCCTGGCGCCTGAACACATTTCGGTGTGTTTATGGGCAAGAGAGAAGGCACAGACGTACGGGGATCCATAATAGATTCCCAATTTAAGGGCTCTGTACTTGGCTGCCTCCTCTCATTTTTCCTTTATCTTTCCGCGGCTACTCTACCTGCACCAAAACCCAAGCTGCATCGGAAAAGACCAATTTGCTTCATTTATAGCCCCACCAGCTCTATGGATACAAATGAGTATGTACAATGGATTTAGGCAATTGACACTCACCTTCATCTAATAATCATTTCCTTCATTTACTATGTGGCGCATTAGCCTACAGACATATACTGTAGACCGTATGCTTTCTTTCTTTCTTTTGTGAACAGGCAATGAAATTACACAATTTGCAAGTGGGACACTAAATGTGTCAATCATCACCTTAAAACAAGTCTGGATATCAAGGTTGAAGATGAGGTCATTCAATCCCATAGCTTACATGTAGCTACGTACCATATTTTTATTGACACAGATAACTTTGAGTAAAGCTGAACTCATTAAAGAATTGAACATATCAATTTCACGAAACTCACAAGATCCCACCAGGCTATGATTAACCTATTCACCTCTCTTATTTTTACATCCTGGCGATCATCAAACAGAAGTACCTTTAATTAGGTTACCATGTTACGTTTAGCTGAATGTATAATTTGGCGGAATCACTGTAGCGCTGATATTCAGAATAATCCTATATTGTTGGACATACAAGGACAATATGTACGTTTCCACTCAGGACTAGAGGAGTGGAGGTCACGGTGAACCTCCAGTAGACATAATACCACATTTGTTATCTCATACACAGCCAATAGAAGGGTCTTTTGCTCTCAGTATGAATGATTACACATTATTACAATCCCTTAAATCCCTCCAATCCAGCTTTATCCTTTGGCATCAACTTAATACTCCGGGGCGTGCTCAAACCTGAGTGAATGAATTCTAAGTAGACAAAAGAGTGTCATATGGTGTAATGCTGGGTCAGGAGTGATGAGAGCGTGTGATGGTTGTGGGAGGGTATGGTGTTGATGCCAGGCTCGCCTCGCTTCAGGGCTAAGAGCCAGTGAGAGCGAGAGATCAAGGTTGGCAGGTGGGTTCTGGCCTGAGGATAGGACTGGCATCACAGCTGGGTCCTACCTGAAGCAGGTGTTATGATCATGAGTGAGACCGATCGTTCAGATATACAGCTCACTGTCAAGACAATGAGTCCTGATCTGCCTAAAGTCAGTAGATGCTTGAGAAGAATAGGTGACACGCAAGCGTTCTAACGTATCATTTACTGTACGTCCTAAAATGCACTTCCTAAAAAAATAATCCTTATTGTGCATTTGTTATTTCTGTATTAGAAAATTAAGTCATTCTAGCAATTTAGCAATATCCTCAAATTGCTCCAGTTCAGTCTAAATCTACATATTACCCTCTATTTTTTAACAGATTATCACATTTCTGACTGACTTTAAACAGTAATGCATCAGTAATGCATCAGTAATGGCGTCCTTCATGCTTTTCGGGGCATACTGTCCTGTTTTAATCAGCGCAATGTGAAAATGAAATGAAATGTCGTGGCCTTTAATACAAGAGCACTGAGGGAAATGTCGATTAAAATGTCAAGTGGTTGTGGGTAATATGGGGCTGCTAATGTCATCTGTACACCAATGCACACGAGCCAGTGGGCATCCCCAAACTTACAGTGAAGAGCAAAGAAAAACACAAAACCAAAACCAGTAGATAGAAATATACACCCAGGTATATATATATATATATATATATATATATATATATATATATATATATATATATATATATATATATATAAACTCAGGAAAATTACTTTTAAACTTCTTGAAGTGAGTAGACAATCGTATCATTTGCTCTATGACTCTGATGGGTTTAAAGTAAATGTAAGTTTAAATGACAGGCTGTCTGTTACTATTGGGTTAGCACTAATATCAAATCATGATATCATATTTTGTGTGCATGTTGTGTATGTGTAAGAGTAAGAGAGAGAGAGAGAGAGAGAGAGAGAGCGAGAGAGAGAGAGAGAGAATGGGAGATGTGCTGTATCCTGAGCTCCAAATTAGCTGTGTGGCAGACTGGACTGTCAGCTGCAATTATTTGCCATCCCTTTTCCCATCTCTCTCTCTCTCTCTCTCTCTCTCTCTCTCTCTCTCTCTCTCTCTCTCCCACACACACGCACACACACAAAGCAAATATCTCCAACAACTAGGCTACCATCAGCTCTGACATCCTAATAATCACAGTCTTACCTGGCCCACTCTCACCCTCACACAGGCAGGCTATTTAGAGAACTATAGGTCCTCTCTTCCAGACCATATTATGGTGCAATTATTTCCCTCTAGAATGTTTGTGTGTGTGTGTGTGTGTGTGTGTGTGTGTGTGTGTGTGTGTGTGTGTGTTAGGCTTTGCAACGTTGAATAGCCATAGGCTGCCATTGATTGCCTCTCTACTTTTATTAGCTGACTAATTAGATTTGAAAACGCTACATGTGGTTGGTAGTGACCACTCGCTTCAGAGAAGTACAGCCAGAGGTCCTACACCGTGACTGTGACCCTTACTGACTTCCTCATGTCAAACAGATCATTACTGCCTTAAGAGTGCATGAGCTTAACTGCAGCCGAGGCACCTGAATGACCTTTGTGGATCATCATCACTGTCACCTTATGATACAGCAGACCAGATAGTGGGAACAAAATCTAGAAGTTTTTCAGTCTAATATTTTTCACTTTCTGTTTAAGGGCAGTGGTGGCTCAGTGGTTAAGGCTCTGGGTTACTGATCAGAAGGTTGGGGGTTCAAGCTGCCGCTGTTGGGCACCTGAGCAAGGCCCTTAACCTTCTCTGCTCCAGGAGTGCTGTATCATGGCAGACCCTATACTTTGACCCCAACTTCCTAACAAGCTGGAACATTTATTCATTTAGCAGACGCTTTTATCCAAAGTGACTTACAAATGAGGAAACACAACCAAAGCGCTATATCAAGCGGAGAACAATACAATTAGTGCTACTGTACAAGATTTATAATTGAGTTCTAGAGAAGCAAAGAGCACAGAGTAGAGTTCTAAAGCCAGTATAAGTGCAGTTTATTATTAATTATATATTTATTTGGCATCTGGGGGTGGGGGGTGGCTGGGTCAGGTTTGGGACCGGGCACAAGTTAGGGGTTAGTTATATGGATTATGCAAAGAAAAGAATTTCACTGCTCTAACGTTTATGTGATAAATAAAGGCTGTGGATCAGGTGGTACAGTGGGTTGTCCACTAGTCGTAGGGTTGGCGGTTCGATTCCCGGCCCACGTGATTCCACACGCCGAAGTGTCCTTGGGCAAGACACTGAACCCCAAGTTGCTCCAGATGGAAAGTTAGTGCCTTGCATGGCAACCCTGCTACCATTGGTGTGTGTGAATGGGTGAATGAGACACAGTGTAAAGCACTTTGGATAAAAGCGCTATATAAGTGCAGACCATTTACCAAATAAAGGCTTCTTCTAATAGCATGGTCCAAGGCTCTGTTGTTGCTTGATTGATTTGCAAATATGTAATTGTGTTACTTAAGACTGTCAGATCTCATCTTGGTTGATTACATTACACTAATAGTGTTTGGATGTGTGTGTGCGTGTGTGTGTGTGTGTGTGTGTGTACGATGCCCTGTGATGGAATGACATCCCATCTACGGCGTATCTGACCTTGACCATAGTTTTAACAGGTACTGAAAATAAATGGCTTTGTTGGTAGTTTCAAAAAAATCAAACTGTCAAAATATTGAGTGTCAGATGCTTTTATATTTTTTTATTACGTGTGTAAACAAGGAAATTGCTTGAACATAAACAAGTTACAGAGCTTTTTTATCAGGTCAGACCTGCATCCTTCAATAAACCTGCCTTGACTTCCATCTGAATCTGTCTTTATTCCCTGTAGCATGTCACAGTGACAAATCTGAAAATGTGGCCAAACTCTATTTAGACCTGCACCTTTTATCACAGCCTGCCCTTACAATGCTACGGGACACTACTGTCAAAAGAAGGTGTGCAATCATTCATGAGCTCCACGTTTATGTAAGTATCCACAGGGAAGCCTGAGCATTGAGAGCAAAAGTGCTCGTAGGCAGCCGAAGTGTACTGCTGCTGGTTAGTATACCCGTGTTCTGTTCGTCTCCAACTGACAACATTAGTCTGTGATGTGAAAGCGACCCTTGAGGCTGTGTTCTTTGAGGTGGCATCATTAGACCTGATAATGCCAGGGCATAGGGAAGCGCACAGTGTGCACCACTGTCAGTATGTTTGACTGATCCAGATTTCACAATTATATGAGGGCTTGTGCAGGTGCGTGAGCACACACACACACACACACACACACACACACACACGCACACACACACACACACACACACACACACACACACACACACACACTTAATAAAATTACTTACAGCTTATTTTAGCCTACAACAGTATCAGGCTAGAAGATTGCAGGGTACAGTGCCAGAGGGATGTATGTAATAGTGCTGCTTCTAGTCTATTTTCATCCCTACTATCAAAACAAATTTCGCATCTTAATACTGAGAAAGTGCTTACTTTCTAAAACAACAAAAAGGGAACTTGAGAACGGGGGTGGAGGTGTAGAGAGCTGGATAATAATCTGATGGTGTAGTGCTATAAAATAAAGAAGCAATGAGAACTCAATTAGAAGCCTCAAGCTGACAGCATCACCATCAGCCCACAGGTAGGGAAAGAGAGGAGAGACAGACAGTGGAAGAGAAAGAGAGAGATACAAAGACATTCTCTTGCTCTAATTATTACGCCCTAAGGGTTTGACTAGGGTTGTGCTTGTATCATTGCGATATTCCCAACACACACCATTTCCTACATGATCCATCATATCTAGCGAATATTATAAATAGTATAAATGCCAACTACGCAGTTTTAGCCATCAATGCCACACAGTGATCTGGAGCTCTTCCCTCCTACAGAGTTCAGATCCAACACAAATCCAAAACACCTGCTGTAATTGTTCACAGTCCAGACTTTGATTTGCCGCATATTGCAGCTGTTGGCTGAAACCATGTCATAAGGAACATGCATTTCAATTTCTGATGTGTATAGACATGGTAAAATCTTATTCGAATTAGTATAATGCTTTGTTTAAGACTGGCAGGTTGATTATAATTTCTGTAGATTTAATCACAACAGCTTGTCCCACTAATGAGTATGTGAATGAAGGTATGTGCACGATGCCCTGTGATGGACTGGCATCCCATCCACGGTGTACACCTAGTGTTTCCATACACCAGACCCACTGCAATCCTGACCATAAACAAATTGTTTACTGAAGATGAATGAATAAACTTCTCCCACTACTTTGCTGGTAGTTTCCAAAAAATCAGGCTCTGTAGACACTCATTCACTCCTAGGGGTAGTTTACATTAGATATGCCACCTACTGACATGTTTTTCTGAGGTGGGAGGAAACTGGAGAACCCAGAATAAACCCACACAAACATGGGGAGAACATGAGAAAACCTGCATAGAGAGTAACCTGAGCTCAGGATCAAACTAGGGACCTTGAAGCTGTGAGACAACAACACTACCCACTGCACCACTGTGCTGCCATCATGCAGTCAGAACAGTCGAAAACTGATAGAAGTCTCCTTTCTTTTAAAACTAGCTAACAATTATTGTCCTATAACTTTCATCCACTTTTGTCCATGGGATTATTTTAAGAGTTCTACCTCTTAGATGTCTTTGTGTATTCAGAGCAGTGTATTTACTAGTAATTACATATAAACAGCTAGGCACAAAATGCCATTTTTTTAACCCCCCAATTCGCCTTATTTAGCACAGACTAATGAAACTTACTGTAAGTCACATCCTTTATACATATACTATACAAAACTATACTACACTATACTACATATACTATTCTATACTACACTATCCTATACTACACTATCCCATCCTATACTATCCTATACTACACTATATTACATATAATAACCTATACTATGCTATACTATACTAAACTACACAATACTATCCTATACTACACTTTACTATACTATCCTATACTATACTACGCTATACTGTAATATACTACACTATCCTATACTATACTATACTATCCTATACTACACTATACTACGCTATATTGTAATATACTACACTATCCTATACTATACTATCCTATACTACACTATACTATGCTATACTGTAATATACTACACTATCCTATACTATACTATCCTATACTATACTATACTATACTATACAGTGGCAAGAAAAAGTATATGAATCCTTATGAATCTGCATTTATATATAAACTTGTCTTCAAATCTGGTTTGAACTTCGTCTAAGTTACAGTAATCAACAAACACAATGGCTGCATCTGAATATCCCTACTACTCTGCTATACAGTAGGCAGAAAGCAGTATGCTACAGGAGTAGCATGGCTAAATTCTCAGTATTCATAAAACAGTAGGTGAGAAGTCCATGGATGACCAACTGCTTCCATGGATATACTGCAGTATGGCTCCAATGGACACTGCGCTATCCCATAAATCAACGGGACTGGCACGGAAGAGCTGTCAGAATAAAAAATGGCGGAATAAAGTGCGTCAGCTCTTTTTAAGTTGTAGGGCACATGACAATGCCAACATGTCGGATGTAGTATGTCCGGATCGTATATATGCTACATACGGATGCATCTCAAAAAATGTTAATATCGTGTGAAAGTAATTTTTTTTCTGTAATTTAATGCAAAATGTGCAAACTTCAGATATTCTATATTCATTACACATAGAGTGAAATATTTCAAGCCTTTTTTTGTTTTAATCTTGAAGGTTATGGCTTACAGCTCATGAAAATCAAAAATCCAGTATCTCAGAATTTATAATACAGAAATGTTGACCTTCTGAAAAGTATAATTCATGCACGCTTATTGTTCTTGTACATATTGAATATATCACTCAAATATTCATAGTATTGGTTGACAAAAGTATGTGAAATCCTAGGCTAATGACATTAACAAAAGCTAAGTTGGAGGTTGGCAAACCTGGTGTCCAAATAATGTGGTGTGGGTAAAAGCTACTTTGACTTCTAAAGCAGCCCTCGAACATTTTGAATTTGCTTTTCACATGAAGCATCTGCTGATGTAAACAATGCCTTGCAAAAAAAGACATCTCAGAAGAGCTACGATCAAGAACTGTTGAGTTGCACAAAGCTGGAAAGGGTTAAAAAGTTGCCATAGTTTAAATCTCAAATAGTTTACATATTCATCTGTCCACTGTTAGACAAATTGTCTATAAATGGAGACGATTTAAAACTCTGGCTACTCTCCCAAGATGACTCAAAGGGCACATCACAGAATTCTCAGTGAAGTAAAAAAAGAACCCTAGAGTGACAGCTAAAGACTTGAAGAAATCACTGGAACTGGTTAACGTCTCTGGTGATGAGTCTATACGGAAAACATTACACCGGCATGCTGTCCATGGCAGATCACCTCAAAGAAAGCAGCTACTTTCCAAATAAAAGTACTTGCCAAATAAAACATGTTTTGTGGACTGATGAAACTAAGGATGAGTTGTTTGGGAAGAACATGCAGCACTATGGATGGCGTAAAAAGGGCAACATGAGAACATCATCCCAACTGTTAAGTCCGGTGGAAGAACCGTCATGATTTGGGCCTGCTTTGCTGCTTTGGGGCCTGGACCACTTGCCATTTTATTAAAATGTCCTAAAGGATAATATCCGGGTGGCTGTGCACCAGCTGATGCTCAGTTGAAATTGGTTGATGATCCTAAATATTACACTAAATCCACTTCAGAATGGCTTCAAAAAAATTAAATCCACCTTTTGGATTGGCCCAGTCAGAGCTCAGACCTCAACCCCATAACTCCACCCATAGAGTTGCTGTGGAATCACCTCAGGGGAGTTGTTCACACCAGACATCCTAAGAATATGGCTGAGCTGAAGCAGCTCTGTAAGGAACAGTGATCCACAATTCCTTCTGAATGTTGTGCAGGTCTAATCCACAGCTACCGGAAATGCTTAGTTGAGGTTACTGCTGCAAAGGAGGATCAACTTACTTTTCCCACAGCACTGTTAATGTTTAATGGGATGTGTTCAATAAAGTCATGAAAGATTAGAATTGTTTGTGTGTTGTTTGCTTAAGCACATTATTCACATACCATTTCTTGCCACTGTATATATGTTTAAAAAAAAATCCTGTTCCACTACTGTGTTTTAGCACTTCTGGACTGATATTCTGTCGGACTTAGATTGGAACTAATAATTAGAACTATCATGAAGTATATACATGACGTTTCCACTACACATCTCCTTTCTACTCACAAATCACTGCCTAAACTTTTATGACAAACTTTGGCAGCCACATGCAGATTCTCTTTTGAACTGAGCCCCATGGGGGAGCAAGAAACATTGGGGGATAATGGCAGCTCCAGAGCAGATATGAAACTTTGTGTAAAAAAAAAAAAAGAACAAAAAAACAAGACTTCTGCTCATGCCGTAAAGCACCTGCCACCGCACAGCAATGACTCATCGCTGGCTGTTAGTGAGCACACCAAGGGCTCCGGGGATTCCAGGTGAGAACTGAGTGCTGAGTGCTAACCAAGTTCTTGCTGAAAGCAACAATGCTCTTGTTGAGAAAGATCAGGAAGTTTGAACACAGGAAACAGAGCACATGGTGAGGTCAGACGTAGCAGAAGATGGATGGAGGGGACAAATCAGTAGCCTGGGTGGTGGGGACACAGTTAAACATAACAAGCAAAAGACCCTAGCCAGGTTCTAATAGTTTTTACATGTGATGCGAAGAGAACAGTACAGCTCAGACTATTTGTCAAGGGAGCAATTGCAATGTGCTACATTATAAACATTGCTAGAAGAAAATAATCATAAACATGCTTGTTTCTCTTTGCCTGCATTAATGCACTTCACTAGATAACTAGCTTGTCATACGTTATTACATTATCATTAGCTACCACATTTTTCCGCTTAGTCAGTAAGGTTTAGGCTGTGAATTTATGATTTGGCCATCCTTGAGAAAAGATAAGTCAAGGTCTGTCTGTGTGTGTGTGTGTGTGTGTGTGTGTGTGTGTGTGAGAGAGAGAGAGAGAGAGAGAGAGAGAGAGAGAGAGAGAGAGAGAGAGAGAGAGAGAGAGAAGAGGGAAGTTCACAGAGAATAAACAAAAACTAGTTGTGATTAGAAATACAATATAGGTATATGATAATATATATATATATATATATATATATATATATATATATATATATATATATATATATATATATATATATATGATTATATATATATATATATATATATATATATATATATATATATATATATATATATATATATATAATGTATGCAATTTTAACTGTGATAAATTCAGTACTGTTCATTTAATCAAAACATAACACTAACTTCTCCATAAGAGGAAAGATAAACACCCAAATCCATCTCATGTTGAAAACACAAAAGAAAGGCAGCATTCAGTTCATGTAGCAATAACAAGTTAGCGAACACTTTCTCTAATATATGCAAAGTTCACAAAGCACAAAGATATGATGATTTATGAGAATTCTGTTCGGCAATGTTACACTGAAGTACATCAAATGGGCCATAAATCATAAATGTAGTCATTCGTCAAGTGTTACAGACCCCCATGGCTTCTCCCCAGGCTTAAACATCAACAGAAGAGCAAGGGAGAGAGAAGCCATCTTCAGACAACCTCCTAGTGGGTTCTGTCATATGCACCTCATGGTTCACCGCTTCCAAGGCAGGATAAAAGCAATTAATAAGGAAACAAAACACACTGAACTTCCAAACATGGATCTTGCAGAAAAAGAGGCCAAATGGATGGTGAAAAATGTCTGGAATCTCTTTGCAATTTAAAAGTCTCTCATGTCATTGAGTCTTTAACAAATGAGAAAAAGGAGGAAAAATCAGGGAGAAGATGAGTTTTTAACATGATTGTTATAAGTATTAGTATTATTTAGTGTCATTAATATTAATTTAAAAAATTTCAATAATAAGGACAGAAAATATTGGGGAAAAAATAAATTTAACTCCGTTAACAAAATGTAGGCTTGTTCAGTTATATTACTCGGATCTGCCAGACTGTTGGTTTTTGCCAGGCAGTTTTATAATCTTCTGTCAAATTATTGAAACGTCACTCATTTTCATACAGTAGCACAAAATGATTGAGACTCTCCATACAAACTCCATACAAATCGAAGTAGCTACAGGTAAACGTGCATGACTAATAATAATAATAAAGACAATAAAATGATTCATTTCCACATGCACAGACATATTAGTTGGTCCTGATATAGAAACATTATTGCTCTATATTCCTCCCTTTCCTCCTAATACTACAAGTAGAGTTGTCCATATGAACTGACAAGAACATTTCCTTAAATACACCAACATTATTTTATTGAGATGCCTTTCGCCTAAATTACACTCTATATTAACTCTATCCGTAGCTGCTGCATTTAATCCATCAATTACCAAAAAGGAGCTGTTGCAAATTCTCCCATGTTGCCTGCAAATTGCTGCTTCACACACCATCTCAGGGCAGATTTGCCGCTCACTATGTTTATCTCGTCCCAATGCATATTTATTTCTAATTCTTATATAGCCGCTGGCTGAGTGGTGATTCACCATCTTGCACAAGTATTAGCCACCCAATAATAAGGTTTAGAATTACATGCTGGAGTTGCACGGTGGGATTTATCATGTTGGAAATTATTCATGACTGAAAGTCTGCAGCGGGAGCTGAAACATGAAGATGGGCAGTCTGGAAGTAGGAGTCTTCGATAGGATGTAAAGGCATTAATCCTGAAACTCGTGATGCTTACAAAAGACTCAACTATCCCAATTTACAGGGTGCATCAAAATAATAATAATATGAAAAAGTTGCCTCTATGAAGAGGCTGGGTGAGAATAAACTTCTGCTTCTGGGTATACAAGTGTTTAGAAAGGTCATGCGTGTTAGCAGGTACATGATTGGATTATGATTACAATTGTTTATGGCCGTACAAACAAAGTGACAATTTTCGTGAAGCTATGGGGTTGCTGACATCGTCAAAATTGCTTTTCCTGACAGACGGCTTTCTAAAGTATGTGTACTGCTATGCAACCTCCCCCACTGGGATTTTTCAGAAGAACGTTTATGCCCACAAAGCCAGGTCTGTTTAATTTTCATTTGACGAGGTCAGCAATGCTTTGAAGGCTTCACTCATTGCCATTCTATAGCCAATAAGTGGAAACAAATAGCTTGCTTTCTTAACTTTGTTTTGGTTGCTCTAGCAATTACAAAGGCATCTTTCTCTGTTGTTCTATGACCTTTGCCCTCAGAAGCTAAGGGAGATAACTGCAGAAAACCTGATCTTATTTTCAGCCACTGGGTATGTCTTCTTCTTCTACTCCTTCTTATTTTTCTTTTTTTTTTTTTAATCAAGCATTAGACTTCAGCTCAACTTCACAGCACAGCAAGTCTCCATTACCTTCCAGAACATGAAATAAAATGAAACGTCTTGAAAACTGACCTACAGGCAAGAGTCTGTCCATCCATCCAGTTGACAGATGTCAGTCTGGGAGTTCTTCCATCACCTGCCAACATGTGGAGCGGATTAAGAAGATAAAGAAAAATGAAAGTATCCAAAAAACTATTTCAGGTTTGCTACGTAATGTGCCGACTAATTGAACTGGAAAATTAGCTAAGTAAAAGAATTCAGTACTAATATGTGTTTCGGGTTTAGGCGTAGCTATAGGAATTGTGTTGAAAAGCTTGAGAAAGCAATAACAGAGCTTTCTAAACAGAGCAGTTGACCCTTGGCTACCTCTGGCTGCAAACCTATCACCAGTACCCATATCCAAACCCAGATGCCTGCAGCAAACAAATTCCACATGAGAGGAAAAATTCTTTTCTTAGGAGCTTTACCTGCATCATACCAAAGCCATAATGTTTGTCATTAAAGTTGTCTTTGCTGAAATCTTGTCATGTTTTCAAGATTAATGAATACAATATATTATTAAAAAGTACTATTATCTATTATCTTCGATTCGAAATGGTGTTTGAGACCAGTTGGTGTTACAGTTCTATTTAAAATAATAACCTCCATTGCAAATCAGGTCAAAATTTATAGACTTTCAGCTGTTCGCAATGAACAAATCAAACAAAAGCAATTGAAATAGTTCAACACAACAGCAACTAGTTTCCCCAAATTCAACTGAAAATGTAACTTATAATGATTTCGGCAGTTTCAAAATTATTCAACCCCTTCATGGCAAGCATCTTTAATACTTAGTACAGCACCCTTTTGTTATTATAACCTGCTGCAAATGAGATACAGAGCCAGACACCAGCTTCTGGCAGCGTTACTGAGGAATCTTAGCCCATTCCTCATGAGCAATGGCCTCCAGTTCAGTAATATTCTTGGGTTTGTGTGCTGCAACTGTCCTCTTCAAATCCCACAATCAGTCAGGTGACTGTGATGGCCCTTTAGAATCTTCCAGGACTTCTTCTGCAACCAAGTCTTGGTGGAATTTGAGGTATGCTTGGGATCATTGTCTTGTTAAGGTCCAATGACGCCCAAGATTCAGCTTCCTCACAGACGGTAAACGTTTTCTCCTAGGATTTCCTGATACTTCAATGAATCCATCTTGCCTTCCACAACGCTGTAGGTTTCCAGTGCCAGAGGATGCAAAGCAGCCCCAGAGCATCACTGAGCCACCACCATGCTTGACTGTGGACAGAGTGTTCTTTCTTCATTCTTCTTCCTCCAGACATACCGCTGATCCATCGTGGCCGAAAATGTTTTTGTATCATTGCTCCACAGAACAGAATCCCAAAACTTCTGTGGCTTATTTATGATTTTGAGGCAACTTTTCTTGTGATTTTTGGTCAGTAATGGTGTACGTCTTGGAGTTTTGGCATGGAAACCTTCTGCATTTAGTACGCACCTTACTGTGCTCAGTGAAACCTCAGTGTCTGTTGCCACCAAGTATTGCTGCAAGTTGTTTGCAGTAACTCAAGGGTTTTTCACAACCTGCCTTCTCAGAAATCTGCTTGCAGCCATTATAGCTTCCTTTCTCTGCCCCATCCTGGTATTTCATTAATTTTCTGCCTCTAGCCAGTTCAGGTATTTCATCTGTTCCAGCTCAAGCACACCTGGTGCAACTAATGAAGCCCTTGATTAGTTGCATCAGGTGTGCTTGAAACAACACCTGTTTTGCATATTTGTGCTGTTGTGAAGGATTCTATTCAGGGGGTCGAATAATTTTGAGACTGGAGAAATCATTATAAGTTGCATTTTTAGTTGAATTTGGAGAAACCACTTGAAACATTCGTTGTGTTGAACTATTTCAATAGCTTTTGTTTGATTTGTTCATCCCAAACAGCTGAAAGTCTGTACATTTTGACAGTAAACCTGATTTGCAATGGGGGTTGAATCATTTTGATTGCAACTGTATTTGTATTTTGAGGACTTCATTTGGCTTTTAAAGTTAAACTCCAGTTCTAACACAAACTTACTTCATCTTATGACTTTTGATTTTACATTTCTTACCAATGATCAACCATCATAATTTTAATTGGAATTCCAAATGGCTTCTTAATCCCTGTGTATGCTCACTACATAGAGTACAACAATGGCATTGTAGAATGTCTGCATTGTGCTATATGCACAATAGAATGGTGACTCTTTTGACACAATTCAAATGTTTGTCTATTTTCACCATAATTAAAATACACTTTTTGCTGCTCTTCCCATTACCACAATCAGTCATACTAATATACTGTATGAAATCATTCATGAAACATCACCCTTTCTCTCACATACAAATCAGATTAACAGATATGGTGTTCAATATTCAATAAACTAGACACGCACACAGGTCGAAGATTATAGAAATCTATACTAGATTAACGGAAACAACACATCCTCCAGACACGAGTGATTCTTAATAAAAATCATTGCAATTACACTGCAGGGCTTTGGCATGTTTCATGTTTTTTATTTGCATGATATTGCTGCTACATTATCTACCAAGTAGAATTCTGCATAGAAAGCAAGATTAACATTAAATATGGGTCCGTAATCAGTTTGGAAGCAAATATAGGGGATGTTTAATAGCTGTTGAACCATAATAATCCACCCAAATCCAATAGAAAGTGGAACAAGCACGATAAATGAAGGGCACAAAGGATGCATCATCATACCAAAATATACCAACGTTGAATTAAGAAAAACATTATTAAACATAATGTGATGCGAGCAAACATGCGGCACCTCTCCTCATTATTATTCATTATTCAGATGAGAGTACTTGGGAACCATAGTAGCACTTTTGTACAAGACACAACACAGTATGGTTACTGAATTGAATCTAGAGCTATCCATTCTCTGGTGAAGCACTTGCCTTCCATCATATAACTGTAGGAGGTACCACAGGAATGGGGGGTCAGGGGGGGGCAGGGGGGTTCTATTGAGATTGTGGAAGCATCACCTAATCAAGCAATATCCATCCATCCATTTTCTGTACCGCTCATCCTACACAGAGTCATGGAGATCCTGGAGCCTATCCCAGGAGCTTGGGGCACAGGACGGAGGACACCCTGGATGGGCTGCCAACCCATCACAGGGTACAATCTGATTAGTAAATTACTACTTGAAAATTTCTACTTGGCGTACAATCCAGGGTGTATTCCCACATCAGACCCTGAGTTCCCAAGATATGCTTCAGATCCACCACTACCGTAACAGCAGTGACTGAACGTGAATGAATGAATGAATGAATGAATTAATTAATTAATATGAATGAAACAAGTGTAGCTTGTTTTCCTTGTCTATGTCATTGCTCTCCTACTCAACTTTAGATACAGTGAGTTAGCCTGCAGTAATGGTGGCTAGAGGCCCTAATAAAGTAAATGTGTGAATGCAAATGTCATCAGATGACCATACAACAATAAAAAAACAACAACAACAACAAAAAAAACAAGGGGTCACACCTTTTCATAGACCTTACTTGACTCATGGGTGATCTAACAAATATAAAATCAATCTAATATCAGTGACAAGAAAACATTACTGTGTGTGAGTAAATAAAAATTTAAATCTCATTTGTTAAATTCTGTGTTAAAATTGAGATATTGCCATTTACATTTGTCAAATTAAAATAAATGACTAAAAACATAAAAAACTTGAAGTTGAAGATTACTTTACCTATAGCTGTACTAGTTACACCCAACAAGCCTTTGTTTCGATTTATTTTTACCCCAATATATGTACATTTTCTCCCAATCTGGCCATTTGCCAATTCCCACCCACTAATTAATTCTCTATCTCATGATAGCTACCAACCAGGAGAGTGAGGATTGGCATTTATTTCCTCTGAGATATATAAAGCCAGAGCTAACTGCCCTCTTACACATACTTGAGCTTGAAGATGACCTCAATTGGCTAGTATTGCTGTGACATTGACTACGTTTACATGGACAGCAGTAATCTAATTATTGACCTTATTCTGAATGAGACAATATTCTGAAAATTAAGGTGAGTTGCTTTTAGAATATTCCTTTCATGTTCCCGTTTTACATGTTATAGAACGTAGATGGATTAACGGCACACGTCATTACGTCAACGCCGTCCGTCGTTCCCTCCAGAATTTCACGTATTGACAAACAGTTTGTCTTCATTATGGGACCGTATACAGTTTTGGGTGTTTAATTTTTAATTTTACGAACGCTTCAAGTGCAGTTAATTATTTGTCATGCTGTACGTGCAAATAGACGACTGCTTGAAGCCGTGGGCTGCGTCCGAAACCACGTACTTACCTACTATATAGTGTATAGAGATACATGTATTTCGCCTACTATATAGCAGGTAAGTACGCGGTTTGGGACGCAGCCGTGCTCTCTTGTTTGCCGTCAAACGGTGGAGCGCTGCCGTGTGTGCACGTGTCCCGTCACAAAATGCGGTGAAAAATCCCACACGATGTTAATAGTGTGATTAAGGTGAGTACATGTCTGTAATGCACCTCGATAATGCGACTAAAACAGGAATACTCCACACGTCTTAATTCTATTTGTGTTTACTTCATCAATAATCGCTGTTTACATGCTAGTTTCTTAATCACAGTATCGTCTTAATCAGGTTAATATCTGATTATTGTTGTCCATGTAAACGTACTGATTGTCAGGATTGATCTTTTCTGATAATGGGACAAATGCTTTCTATTATGCAACTTAAAGAACACACAAAAAACACAATTATCATCTGTCTAAAGTGGACTGCTTGTAAACTTGTAACTCTGGCAGGAACAGTAACCACAGCACAGGTCATTTGGAAACATAATGGCATGGATTTGTTGTTATACTACACTGTCTAGTGGAAAACAGTCTGCAAAATAGGTTCACACTTTGGGTGTCTGCTGGATCTCACTCACACCTCTCTCCTTCCAGAGCTGCACCTCTCTCTCTCTCTCTCTCTCTCTCTCTCTCTCTCTCACACACACACACACACACACGCACACACACACACACACACACTGTCCTGAGCTGGAAACACAGAATGGCCAACACAAGGTGAACTATAAAAATGTTGGACTAGGCCTAATTACCTGGATATTTTCCTCAGCTCCAGTTTCCCTCGAATTCTCCAAATCCACCAGACAAAAACGATTAATGTGTACACTCGCTATGGGAAAACATTTTTCACCCCAATAAAACAGAACAGCAAGGGTAAAACAGGAGTATACTTATGCTGGCATGGGATCAAACTCACCCTATTAGCCATGATAGTGCTTAGTATGTAGAAGTGTATGCGTGTGCATATGTGAGCGTGGGGGTGTGTGGGGAGTATGAGGAAAGCAGGAGTGTGGTGTATCTTATATAAACAGTCTGTGTAAGGGTATTATTTTTTAAAATCCTGCTTAGTGGAGGCTTAAATGTAACACTGAACGGCATTAAAATAGTATTACTGTTATTGTGGACAAGGTTTGAAAGTTCACATGTAGGTCTCGTTCAGTGGACCCTGGCAGCTAGTGATAATAGCACAGCTTGTACTAATCCTGCAACCTTCTTTTGACCAACATTTAATGCAGGGATGTGGGGCTATGAATATATCCAGAGTTTAGGATTAGCTAAATGGAGTTTACTCTGTAGGAGTGCATTCTTACTGGTTGACTTGGCTGCTGAGGTCAAAAAGAATGTTGAACACACTTTCACACTCACGCCCACGCATCATAAAACAGCCACAGACCCATAAGCATCCTGACACCATGCAACATCGTCTACATCCTGTCTCACAATGTACTGACTGTGTAATGTACTGACTTGAAGTTATATACAAAGACAGTGTGCTAATGTAGCATTTTGACAGTGGTTTATTAATTCAGAGAAGCTTAAAATACCACTATTAGGGCACAGGGTTATATTTGAAAACACATTTAGGTCAAGAGCTCAAGTCACGAGGGACATGGTCTGTGCTTATCTAATACAGCAAATGAAACAGATGCCTGATCAAAGTTCTGGCTGGGTGAAGTCACAGGAGAGGCAGAGCAGGTTCTGGGTCAGGGTTAGAACAGGCCCCTCACTAATCACATGCATATACACATTACGCATAACTTATACAGTCCTTTCATCATTTTTGATGCAAACTGTGAATGCCACCAATTGGGAATGCGTCTAGTATCTTAAATGAATGCTATTAAGATTAGCAGATGCTAACATAATCATTAGCAATGCACTCATGTTTCACATGTAGCAGAACGTTACAAATGCAGGGGGGAAATCAATGTAGAGGCTGAATTGACAGGAGAAATAAGTGTTTAAGCAAATGTACCACTTTGTCTAGCTTTAAGACTCCATTTTCAGGCTTCTCTTCAAGATACAGTGTGTGTGTGTGTGTGTGTGTGTGTGTGTGTGTGTGTGCGTGTGTGTGTGTGTGTGTGTGTGGCAATCTGGGAAAACTGTTCACATGGTCTAATTTTGATAATTTTCTACCACATTTAATTTTGAAAACTACACCTGTAGAGAAAAGGGGTGGGAGGGTGGGAGGGTGGGGGGGCACACGGTGGCTTAGTGGTTAGCATGTTTGCCTAGCACTACCGGGGTTGGGGCTTTGAATCCCACCTTTGCCCTGTGTGCGAAGAATTTGCATGTGGGGCTTATTCCGGATACTCTGGTTTCCTCCCCCTGTCCAAAGACATGCGTTGAAAGCTGATTGGCATTTCCAAATTGTCTGTAGTGTGTGCAGTTGTGTGCGATTATGCCGAGGGTGTTCCCCGCCTTGTGACCTGAGTCGTCTGAGTTAGGCTCCAGGCTCCCCCGCCACCCTGTGTAGGATAAGCGGTTCTTAAAATGGACGTATGGACACCCATGAACATGAAATATCCTTCAGTTTTGCATGGATCGCAACCAGAAATAAAGTTCTACCCTTTTAAAGTGTGGTTAACCCTAAAAGTGAAGGGAGAAAAACTGCATGGAAAGATTTCATACCAATTTCACTCAAAGATGCCCCAGTACATTAAAAATCTTATCTACTTAAAAACAGAACACTGCAGCCAAATGTTTAAAATAGATTCATACGTTTACAATGGGAAATAAGTTCTCACTTTGATTATCAGAAAAATCCACACAGATTTTCATCTCATTACATTTCGTTTTTTTTTTCTTCTTTTTTTTTTTTCTTGATTCTGCTGGGGCTTTAAAAAAAATTGTGATGCAACTCATGGAATTTTTTTTGTGTGCTTTTTTCAGAAAACTACTTGACTAAAAACTACTTGCACAAAATTGTTTTGCACGGTCTTTCGCAGTGATGTTTTGGTAAACGAGACCATTTAGCTGTACTGTACATTTAGCTGAATTGAAGAGGGCTTTGGCTGAGTGTGCGCTGTGATCACGTCACATGACGCGTCTTGGCCTAAATCTGTGGTAATTTCGAAAAATTCCAAGCTTCACCGAATATTGCCGCTTTTGCATGATTTCGTGTTCATTTTTAGCGATCGCACAATCGCGATATCCTGGACGGACTGATGAGTCACTCGCAGCATTTCAACGCATTGCAACGTAGTCTATTTACTTGACTGATCTCTGTGCATGCTAACCCCCGGTGTTGAAAGACTCACTGATTGATTCGTTCATTTCTGTTCTATTGACTAAATTGTTTCTTATTAATGTCAGTTAAACTTTTTTTTTCTTCACTGTACTGATTATGTAAGTGCTCTTCTTTGTTTTGATGATGATGTGATGGTGCACCGCAGCCATCTTGACAACCATTCTCTGATTATTCAGATCGAATCGATTAGGCAGATGACACGTACTGTCAATTTCCAAGTTTGAGCAAAATGTGAGAAAAGCACACTTAGCTAGCAAGGTTTTAGACATCTTTAGGCAGACTGACTGCATTACATGAGACTGATACCTTACATGAGCTTTGCCCATAGAGAGTCAAAACAAGCTTAGGAAGCAGTCTAAATAAAATACATTTCCGTGTTGTTTTGGTCAAATCTACTTATGTTTTCTTGCAGTGGAGATATCCAAGTACATTAGCGGCAGAGAAACTCTTTTGGCACAGCGACCTCTGAACACTTTTCACAGATCACCACACATTTGCGCTCAAGATACACAAGTGATGCATCCAGGGCTTGAAATTACCACCTACTAAAAGCAGATCAAATGTGGCATTGGTGGGTAATGTAAAAATTTCAGCTGTTTCCATTTATTTCCAGCCTCTCTCCGTTTCAAAAGTCTTCCTCAGGCTAGATTACATTGTGCTGCTCCGTGCCTGGCAGAGCATTGTAGAGGAGCGGTGCTTCTTGCCTGAAGTTTCATTAATTGTTTGTTTGAGAAGAATTGTTATCGGCTTTCACATGCCATCTTCCTACATCGCTTGGATTGCACATTTAATTGGGGAGGGTGTTGCTTGTTTGGTGCGACAGTATTTCAAGTGCTGCATGCGGTGGAGTCAAAGCACTCATTTGCACAGTTTTACAACTACGAGCAAAGACAAGAGTTAGAGGAAGGTAGAGCGAGAAGCGAGAGAGAGACAGAGAGAGGGAGGACTGTAGTCTCTGAAGAGCTATCTAATTGTTACAATAATGTGTTTGGTAATTTGCTTGCTTTTCTTTGCTTAGACTCCCTCACAGCTGCCTGCAGTGAACAGAACAGGGGAAAAAAGTGTGTGAATGAATTGTTTTGTAACTCTGCTCATATGAGCTCTGCTAATGGCTTTCCAGAAAAAGGCGAGGAAACAGCTTAGCATAAAGCAAGAACAAGTGCCGTTGCCACGTTCCCCTCTGAAACGGAGACCAAAAAACCAAATTTTCACGAAAGGACCACCATCACTCACACATTTCAGAAAGATATTACCAAGAGCCAGACTCCAACGTACTGTACAGCCTAAAGCTTGTAAGTGTTTCATTACAGAGGCTTAGTCACAGAGAGAGGCTTTGTTGTAGCATGGCTGGTGAGTGTGCGGTCAGTCTCATCATGTAATTAAACCAGAGGATTATGAAGCACGCATACACACACATACACACACACAGGTCTTAGATGGCAGATTAGCCGGAGAAGGTCACAGAGGTCAGAAAGCCAGACTAACACAGGTCAGCCTGCTATCTGAGGACAATACAAGCATTTGTTTGTATAAATGCTATAACGCCATCTCATAACTCATAAGATCACAAAGAAAACAACAAAAAAAAAGAAAGACAAAGAAAGACTGTGTTGCCTTCACTCCCTCCAGCTGCCTCACAGCATTGGCATGACAGGGAAGTCAGTCAACCGGCACTGGGGCAACCCTTGGGTACAGATGAGATGTGTCCATCAAAAAGCCCTTCTTCTCACCCACGATGCACCTGGAGAATCTAGCTCCTGCTGCCCTCATCCACCCCCCTCAGAGCAGCAGAGCTAACCCAGATGTGAGCCTCCCGGGGTGGATCAGGGCCCGGGAACGTGTGCACTCTGTTGTGACTAGTACCAGATGTGCTCCATTGACCCAAATCACCCAAGCAGTAGACATGCCACATAGGCATCACACAGACCCACCACACAATCAGCGACACACCTGTTTCTATTCACTCTGAAGCCTGGGAGCCCTGAACAGTGGCGAAGACCGTCAGTCCTCACCACATGTCTGTTTTTGCTTTTCTTTTTCTCTCCCCTCTGCTATTGTCTGACTTTTTTTTCATCTCCTGTCAAATTCGGCTCTGACATGTTTACTCTGGGGGCTAATAAAGAACTAGAACAGATTTATTCATTAAAAACACACCAGCTAATGATATGGGCGGGCTAATAATTGAGTTTTCCATCTAAACACTGAGAGCCATTTTCAGGAGGGTGGGTTGCGGTGTCGGGGGGAGGGGGATGGGGGGGAACAAGATATGAGCAGAGCACAGGCCTGTTTGATTTGAAGAGCTTGTTTCACTGTTTCATGTTACTGATTCTGATTTAGCTTAAGTAAATACACCTGCATGACCTCAGGGCAATGAAGAGGTCAAAGTCATTCAAACATTTAAAGAATGGTAATTAAATTACCCTTGGTGCTGAATAACTTTAATCTGGTACCTTTGCAAATTGCTTCCAGCTCTTTTTTTTTTCTATCACTACACAAATTGATCTGTTCAGACTTACTGGGAAAACTACAAATAAACATTCTTTTTTTTTGGAACATTAAGTAATCAGGGCTAATTTGCTTCAGTTAAAGACAGGTCGCTCACTGTGATTTACATGGTAAGCCATTGGAGTGGGGGAGGATGATTCTTCAAAATACAAAAGTACACATTAAATGATAAAAATAAAAAAAAAGAAACATACTGCTTATGTCATGATTTACAGGCTGAAATAAAGTTGTCCCAGTGCGCTATTAAAGCAGGCTTTGTGAATGAGAACTTCAGGGTTGTATTTCAGTGGCTTGCGGTCAAATCGAGGGCCCAGGTGGACGTACTTACGAGTCATCTATCGAGGTCTTCGTGAAGTGAAGTGCAGTCACCAGGACACAGTCAATACGTTTACACGGACAACAATAATCCGATATAAACCCGATTAAGACGATACTCTGATTAAGAAACTAGCATGTAAACAGCGATTATTGATGACCTTAATCCAGCTAAAGTCATACTCGAAGTAAACACAAATGGAATTAAGACATGTGGAGTATTCCTGTTTTAGTCGCATTATCGACGTGTATTACAGACATGTACACACCTTAATCACACTATTAACGTCGTGTGGGATTTTTCACCACATTTTGCGACAGGACACGATCACACACAGCAGCGCTCGACCGTCTGACGGCAAACAAGAGCGCACGGCTGCGTCCCAAACCGCGTCCTTACCTCCTATATAGTAGGCGAAATACATGTATCTTTATAAACTATATAGTAGGTAAGTACGCGGTTTGGGACGCAGCCCACGGCTTCAAGCAGTCGTCTAATAGCACGTATAGCATGACAAATGATTAACTGCACTTGAAGATTTTGTAAAATTAAAAATGAAACACCCAAAAACTGTATACAGTTCCATAACGGAGACGAACTGTATGTCGATACGTGAAATTCTGGAGGGACGTCGGACGGCGTGGCGCGGTGACGTAATGACGTGTGTCGGTAATCGATCAGTGTTCTATAACATGTAAAACAGGAACATGAAAGGAGTATTCTAAAATCAACTCATGTAAACACCTTAATCACAAAATTGTCTTATTCAGAATAAGGTCAATAATTAGATTATTACTGTCCATGTAAACATAGTGAGTAACTGTTCATTTAAAGGTTTGGCCCTTATCCAGTGGCAGTACTACCTGAGTCTGTTTGAAGAGCAACACGTTAGACCAGCTTATTTAGCCATGCTGTTTCAGCTCTCTAACCTCGAGCACGAAACACGGATGCCTGGCAAAGCAATGTAGTCCTAATAAGTGATGAAATCATTCACTTCAGAAGATAACACAAGTGGCACTCTCTTCCCCTCCTGACCTCAGGCATGGCTGAACGACCCTCACAAGAAAAGATGGGATTATGGTGAAGCAAGTGTACCCATGGGTGTAATATCCAACAATTATTTTTGGATTTTACACTTTATTCTTATTCAGGCGTTATAGTGGTGCGCATTTCTCACATCAAAAATATATCAATATCTCAGATATGATCAAGCTGGCAATTCAAACCTCTACATTATTTGCCATCTGATGCATTCAAACCTGCCAGTTCAATAACTGCAGTAATCATTTCTTCATTAAGAATGATATTAAAATGCACAGTGTGCTTATAACGTAATTAATATTTTCTCTGTTCATATATCAGAGGGCAAGAGGGCTGAGGGATGCCTGCTCGGGCTTTGATTTAGTTCACTGCTTAAACTTTTTTTTTTGTAGCATGTTAAATATTAATAGCAATTAACCCAGTTCAGGCTGCACAGCGGCGTTAGTAGGCTGAGTTCAAAGAGCTTGAAGCCAAGAGCAAGCATCAAGCTGCCTCCAACTGAGGTTACTGCACTGCAGCACACACACACACACACACACACACAGACACAGAAATATTATGAAAAGGAGCATCAGCAATCCTTAAGGGCGCTTAATTTGATGTTTTATTCAGTTCTGGAACAACGCGTTGCTTCATGTCTTCTGACTTTGTTTCCTTCATTCTTTCTTCGCTCTTTTTCTCCCCAAAAACCGTTGTCCCATCCTGACCTCGCGATCAACTTCAGCATTCCTCCATGCAACTTGCTCAACCATCGCCAGAGTTCTCATCTCAGAGATCAAAAGCAAATGCAATTGATCTGCAATTACCCATACACCCAAGCTCATCATAGGCCCCCCACCACTCTTACCCATTGAAGCGGGTGGCTTTGACACGTTGGCCCTCGACAAAAGGCGGCTTTGTTTACATGGCACGGCTGCGGAGAGTTAGAGAGCGGCCAAGTGCTGTCAGAGGCCAAGTTTCCTGGATGCTTTGCAGAGCTTTGAGAACTCACATGTGTGCGTTTGTCAGCACATGATCCCTTGACCTACTATTTGCCATGGCGCTACATCAGGAATGTTACCTCTTCTGTGAAACATGCTGATATTTAAGTGCTAGATAGATGGAACAAATAGAGAGCACTTAGAACATGTGTTCCAGGTTGATTGGAAATATTACAGGGTAGCATATAGACTACTTTATGTCTAGCCTAACCAAAGTCAAAGCTTACTGGATGATATTCTTGCTACTTGGGATAAAGACAGCTCTTGTTTTCTTGACCTAATTCGACCTTATCATCTGTGTACTATGTATACCAGGTTTTTGCAGTGCATTGTGGTTTGACATGCCCTTTCATGGTTACATGTTATTTGTTGTTCTGGAATCAAGCAAAACGAAAACACATGCAGTTAGGACGAGATGTTTTCAAGCTAGCCCCATCCGCAACATCTGACAATAACTGTAATCTCTGCCAGACCATTCGGCAACCATTCCTAATCTATAACGACGCATTAGCTCTTTCATATTCAAGGCATGACCCTCAGTCTGGAGGTTGACTTCATAAGACTTTCTTTGTCTAAAGCACCACCAAACCCTCAGCGTAGCCTCTTTCATGGGAAAAAAAAAAAAAAACCCCACAAAGCTAACTGAGGATGCGGAATGAGAAGAGGGCCAAGACTGGAGCACTGGGAAGCAAGTGTGTATGTGTGTAATGGGGTGGGGGCATTTCTGGCATCACCCTCTGTCAGACTGATGCACTGTGGTGGGAAAGGAAGGTCACGCTGTCTATGCGCTCTGTCTATGATGATGCATCAAGGCAAATAACAGGCCCACTGTTAGCCATTATGTACCTATTAGTGCTGATTATCTTTTGATAGCCAGTTGCTTTCACTCAGCCTGACATTAGACTGGGACTGTGGTTAAGCATCATGACACAAGCGGTGTAGCATCATGGGTCACAGGCCAGGAGTCATAGAAATGTCAACAATCTGGCTAACAATTCTAGCAATATGAAAGTAGTTAAAGTGGGTTTAAATGAGCATTCTCAATAGATTAGCCACAAGGATTGGTGCAATACAGTGATTCACAGTCACAGTACCTTTGTAGCTTAGAGTACATCAGTTCACCCAGAGCACATCACTGTCATTGTCAAGTTCCCCTTCTCGGGTTGTGGTGCGATTCCCAGCGCGGTGAATGCTGCTTGTGTTTGCACTACATTTGCCTTTGTTTATGTTTCGCAACATGCCTTTGTTTTGGTTCTGTTCCTGTTTCTGCATGTGTCCAGTCATTGGTTTGTTTTTACATTATGTTCGCCTATTTTCTATTAGTTCTTTATTAGTTTATGCACTTATGGCGTGCCTTCACTCACTGCATGTTATAAACCTATTGAGATCATAATTAAACACCAGCTGAA
The DNA here is from genome assembly GCF_001660625.3 of Ictalurus punctatus. Classification (NCBI taxonomy): domain Eukaryota; kingdom Metazoa; phylum Chordata; class Actinopteri; order Siluriformes; family Ictaluridae; genus Ictalurus; species Ictalurus punctatus. Next base: position 7,866,872 of record NC_030437.2, read on the forward strand.
TCAAGCATTTAAAAACAAGGAAACCATCAAACGGTGCAATGGATATTCCTTAAAAGTGGACTTATCAAAAGTGCACATATTTTAGTATAGAACCTGAAACTGTGAGTGATGAGGGATTTCTACAGTGCAGTGTTCTGTTTTTGTGTAAATGTCTCATACTAAACAGTTTTAGATCATTAAATGAAGTACAACATAAAACAAAAACTACCCGAAGAAACACACAATACAGTTTTTATTTATTAACATTTTTTTTTATTGAAACAAATAAAAAGTTATCCAACACCTATCACCAATGTGAAAATCTAACTGCCCTCTTAAACTTAAAGAGGATCTTGGAGATCAGTCTTTCACTTACTTCTAGGACTAGGATTTACTCCTATGCTTTGGATCATTGTCTTGCTGCATAATCCAGTTGTGCATGAGTTTCAGCCCTACAGTCTGAAGACTGGACATTCTCCTTTAGGATTTTCTGATAGAGAGCAGAATTCATGTTTCCCTCAATTACTGCAAGTTGCCCAGAACCTGAAGCAGGAAAGCATCCCCACACCATCACACATCCACCACCATGCTTGACCGTAGGTATGATGATCTTTGTGTGGAATTCTGTGTGCGTGTTACGGCAGATGTAACGGGACCCCTGTCTTCTAAACACTTTCGACTCATCAATCCACAGAACATTCTCCCAAAAGGTTTGAGGATCATCAAGGTGTGTTTTGGCAAAATTCAGACGAGGCTTAATGTTCCTCTGGGTTAGCAGTGGTTTTCACCTCACCACTCTTCCATGGATGCCATTTTGATGCAAGAGAGGCCTGTACGGCCTTTGATGTTGTCCTTGGCTTTTTTGTCACTTCCTGGATGAGTCGTTGCTGTGCTCTTGGAGGAATTTTGGAAGGTCGGCCACTTCTGGGAAGGTTCACTACTGTGCCGAGTTTTTCCATTTGGAGATAACGGCTCTCACTGGGGTTCTTTGGAGTCCCAGAGCCTTTGAAATAGCTTTGTAACCTTCCTAGACTGATATATTTCAATCACCTTCTTCCTCATCATTTCTGGAATTTCTTTCAACTTTGGCATGTGTGTTACTGGGTAAGACCTTTTAACCAACTTCATGCTGCTGAAAAAGTTCTATTTAAGTGTTGATGTGATTGAACAGCGTTTGCAGTAATCAGGCCTGGTTATGTCTAGTCCAGCTGAACCCCATTATGAATGCAGTTTCATAGATTTGGGGAATTAGTAACTACAGTGGAAAATACACTTTCACACAGGACCAGTTGGTATGGGATAAATTTTTTGATTCAATAAATAACTGCCAATGTTTACTGCGTTTGTTTTTATCTTAGATTTTGTTTTAATTTCTGAAACAATTAGTACGAGTTATACACAAAAAACAGAAGACATCATTTTTTCAAATACTTTCCCAAACACTTTTCCACAGCACTGCAGATAGTGCACACACTCGTTCTGGGTTGCCCTGGAAGAAGACTGTTGAGAATTGAATTTAATTCCTGTTTGGTACTGTCAGCTTTTCTCACTGAAAAATGACCCCAGTCCCAACAATTTCCCTCCAAAATATCCCAGCTTTTCTACTTTCTATGAAAAACAAAGCCAGTTGGTTCTTAGTTCCATGTTCCTCTTATCTATATGTTTTCCTCTTTTTTTGCATTCTGTGCTGTGATAAAACATGCCCAAATCCAGCTTCTTTTCTTCTCCCCAGAGGCCTTAGCACTCTTGCTGGGAAGACATATTCAATTTATAGTTATCGCACTCCCCACGTCCCGATCCATATATTGTTCCTGAGTCATCCGGAGATGAGAGCCAGCTTCTCACCCAGGTTTCAGGCCTGTACTCCTGTTTGTTTACTATGCAGCGAGGCAGAGGATGTGCGTGTTGGGTCAGAGCTGAAACACAGACCTGACACGGGCCTCTGGGACTGGAGACAGGTGACCTTGGCCAGGCCTGCCAGATGAGAACAGAGTTTGTAAAAGGTACGCAATCTGGTGGACCTCCCGTGGCTGGGACTGTGATGATGTGAGGCCGTGTTATGTTAAAAAAAAGTATCCTGCGGCTGCCCTTGCAGCTTGCAGAGAGCTGATAAAAGAAGCAGAAGGTGCTTGTCTGGGGTTGAGGGTAACTCTGAACACCTCAAGGGAAACTGGAATTGGGCTCAAGCAAGGAAAAAAAAAAAAAAGCAAGGACTTTTTTGTGGTTTGGTTCTGAGATCAGCTGGTAGTGCTTAATAATTTATTAACCAGATGAAGACATAGGAAAGTGCAAATAACTGCTTAACATGGTCATAAATCATGCATAAAAACATAAATAACATACACCACCATCGAGAATCACCATTAAAAAGGGTGTATGTCTGTCCAGATTGATGTACAGTGTAGTAGGTGATTACACACTGACTGAGAATAATGTCTAGCAACATTAATAACCTGAATGATCCATATCTGGAAAGCCGCAATCGTGTATTTAAGCAGTTATTTTGAACAGAAATGAGTATAATTAGAGAAATGGCTTGGTGATAAACCATTTATGAGCATGTAATTAAGGATTAATTCATGATCAATTAATGAACAAGTATCATATAAAACCTTTTATATACACATGTATTTACACTTGGGTTATAATAAAAGTTGAATTTAATTAATACTTAAAACAATAATTTAATTCAGAATTTTAGTTTAAACGTATCATGCAATGAGTAACCCAAGCCACGATTTTCTCGAGGGACCCACTACCCTGCAGAGTTTTGAGCTCTCTCTGTTCGCAACACTCGAACATCTTGATGATGAGTTGAGAAGCTGTTCAGGAGCTGGCTCAGATGTGTCGAGAGCAGAGAAATCCTAAACCTTAGAAAGGCAGAGGGTCCCTGTGATTGGAATCATTGGAGAAAACTGTTAACCTTTCAAATATTTGTTCAATTGCTTAATTAATATACGTATTAATATACTAATGCAAAATAGCAACAAAAGTTTAATATTTTGTCATTAAACTAGATATTACATGCTTATAAATAGCTTATTACCGAAAGTATTTCCAAAATACGTTTTGCTGTTAGTTTATAGTTAGCATTGATTATAATATGACATTAAAAATGCAATTCAGAACTGATGAACAGTATTAGAACTTTATCCAACATCAGGCATGCCACATTTATGTATTTATTTTTTTTAAATTATGAGCACTTCAAACCTGAAAAATACACTCGAGATTGATCATCTTGTCTATAGTTTTAGGTCAAAAGGGCCATGTATCAATCTATCAGTGGTCATAAAAAGAAAAATACACTTCATATGAACACACACACACACACACACACACACACGGACACACACACGGACACACTTTAATATGGATCAGACATTGTCTGTTTTACATAAAACAAATATGTGACATATTTATAGTATAGCACTCTTGAATGCTTGATTCTGATTGGTCGGAAGGTGTTAGTAATTTACTATAACAGCACAGCTTGAACAATAGTTGATTTCATGAGAAAGAGAGAAAATGAGAGGCTTATAGCTGCTATAAATTGATGTTTTGCAGATGCCCTTCAACATTACAAACAGATTTTTAAAAAAATGTACTGCATTGTTATTTAATTTTTTTTTAAAAAAAAAAAGAATATTTGGCTGTGATATAAATATATAATTCCTGTGGTACAAGAGGAATAAAATACTTCAAAATCAACTTTATGGTGGTAATATGGCTCTGGTTTGCATCACACCACCATGTTGTTGATCATTTTCCTGTGACTGCATGCCCAGACATGTTTTATTTGTTACATAACAGATACCAGTTTACAGACCACGTGACACTCTTTTAAAAAAGTTTATTTATTTATTTATTTATTTATTTTTTAAAGTTTCCATCTTCATCAGTGGACAGAATGAAGCATGTGGCAGGGAAGAATACAGAGAAGTACGCAGAGCTAAGCCAAGAGCGCTCAAGGGAATCACTGCACAACATGCAATCTATTCTCAGCTTAACTCTGATTAAGATCTGGGCTTATGGGTATGCAGGAATGCACACTTGCACATGCATGTTCAAGGTTTGAGCCTTATCTTTGCTTCAGCAGAAGAGTGTGTAGATCAATATTTTAGGTATTGATTAGGTTAACTACGTGGAGCGTTCTCGGTTCACAGGCCAGGTTCCTCCATTAAAGCAAGCATCATTAACAAGTCATTAGAATGGAGAGGAATGTCATGTGGGTTGGCGTCTCTAATGATAGCAGAGATGTAAATATGCAGGAAAACATAAGTGTTATTTAGCCCATCGAAAATATTGCTTATATATAAACGACTTTTATTTATTTATTTATTTATTTATTTATTTATTTATTTATTTACACGTTTTAAACTTAAAGAGGTCTTAGGTGTGAACAGAAGCCAACATTAAGAGTCTGTTGTCTTGTTAAATATTTGTCCTATGACATGCTAAAATCTTTTCAGCACAGTAAAGCAACAACGTAAAGACAGGAGGAGATTTAGGATGCATTTTAAATACAGCAATTATGTCGCTATCACACAAAAATCACAGATAATTATCACAGTCACCCCTGTATCTGAAACTGTAAAGTCGAGAGAACAGAGAGCTGAGGCATCTAGCCAGCGGACAGGAATTACGAGGCATTTCATTGTTTATTAAAGCGACCAGCTCCTCCCAGCCCAATGGCTACCTTATGTTTTCGAGCTCTGTATGGAATGCCTGCCTTGCGTTAAGCGCTAGGGGCTGATCAGAGCCGTGGGAGGCCGATAAGCAGATTAGGTCTGATTAAACTATCAGTGGAATTGGAGCCGGAGACCTGCCAGGACAGAAGCAATGTGTCCATGCACTCCTCCACTGCTCTGTATCTCTCGCTCTCCCTCTGTTTTGCTCTGCGTCGCTCCATCAGGCATCCGCGACTGATTTGTTGCCCTGGCAGGGATCCAGATGCCATCAGCGACAAGCGGGCTCCATCAGATACTTAAGAGACAGATTTGCTCACTCCTCCACATTAATGAGCAAACACACACATAAGTGATTACACACACTTTGGTTGTGACCTTAGGGGTACTCTGCTGGTTTTCTAGGTCGAGAATGAAAAGTGGGGAGGGAAAAAGTGCGCAATAGGAGGGATATTGCTGGTCGGATTTGGGTTATCTGTTTTTGGAAGAGGTATTGGATTTAGGTTATCTGTTTAGGAAATAAGTGGTGCCCTGAGGTCAAATAGGGTTTACTGAAATTAGACTTAAGCCCTGGGTTTAGCGTTTATTGCTTAAGATTCTCATGAAGTCAAAGGAGGACAGCACTGGAATCATTGTACATGCTTATATTTAATGTCCGTGTTTGTAGCGGTTGTGTGAATTGATACTGTTTTTTTCTTACGGTTGAAAAGTCAGCCCGTTGAACTGCAGGCACTCAGTGTTTCCTGGGGGCCCAGAGCCTCATAAATATCACTGGCTGCTTTGAAACTCTCCCTAAACCGGCAGGCCTGACTGGCACTCACCCAGCCAGACAAAACCTCATTACAATGTTCCTGCGAGATTACAGCTAAATTCTAACACCTACCGTCAATAGCCAGGCCTGCGTGCACAACATCACCTGCCTGCTGTTTAAAAATGTGTGTGCGTCATGTCTAACACCAAGTCAAGTCCACAGTAGAATGATTCAGATATGTTATATATTTTTTATTTTACACTTAGATTTATGATTTTGGCAGCATGACGAACAAAAAATGTGCAAACGGTAATAAGGCGAAGTGCAAGGAGAATTCGAATCGACTCATAACCTAAAAGACAAGCATGTTATCTTCGCTTGATTGAGTGCAAGTGTAAATTATATTCAGGAAAACACGTTAAAGGATAACGTGAGCAACGACGTAGCCTTTTTGCTAATTAGGAAAGAAGAACTACATGGAAAGTGAATACATTAACCCTCAACTGCATGAGTTATTACATGTAGATAAAAATGTTTTTATGGATTTTTATTACTTGAATTTGCTTAAGTAATTATAATAAAAAATAAATTAAAAAATAGGGAGGCGTAGTTGGTAAATTGTTGCCATATGGCAACAGTGTACAATGGTGGAAAGTATCATATATTCAAAAATAACAAAAAAATAAAAACAAAATGGATGAGATTACAATTCCAGTTACTTTCCCGACTATAAATTGCTGAGATTTTTTGCCACCTAGTAAGCATGTAAAAGTTACATCTTCTAGACAGGAATTACAGTTATAAAAACCTATGTGGATGGATTTACTAACTCGGAATGCACACAAAAATGAGATCCAAACATCTTTTGGGTGAAGTATCTTTTTAATTCTTTCTCTTGAAACATAACATTTAGAACATAAGGTGCAGTTGTCCAAAAAAGCCTAATGACTTTTTTTTTTTTTTTTTTTCCCCAATGAAGGCCCGTTTCAGTTCATGAATGCACATAGAACAGTTCCATTATTGCATGTTGTTGCCATATGGCAACAATTACATTTGACCATTTAACAAAAATACTCAAACTATATAAACTTGTTTAAATCACAAAAAATAATCAGTACCTTATCTCAGATAGTGTTTCAAATGTTGAAAAATGAATCACATTTTCAGAGCTGGTCTAGGATGACCTTCACCATGCCATGTGATTACAGAAAAGGAAGTGCAAACAGCACTTCCAGGTCATCTGACATGGAAGTTTTTGTCATGTCAAAGTTAAAGCCCCACCCTTTTCCAGTTAGATAGGAAAATAGTAGTTTTGTATTATTGCCTTTCAGGACATTGGGGATAAATGAATCGTTACCATATGGCAACACCATGCAGTAAAGAGTTAAACTTTATGAGTGGATTTCCATTGCCAAAAGTGTAGATAAGTATGTAACTATTTAATATTGGCCATGTGAAGAAATGGTTTATAAAATCACTTCTACTTCAATTTAATAGACAATGCGTCACTTAAAGATAATGAAATATGTTTTCTTTTTTTTTTAGGACAATATTATTTTGTTACTTCAGGATTTGGCAGTTATCTCTTCCTCGGCTCTTATCAGCGAGAGAGCGTGGGGTCACTGAGAACGACACCGTGGGATGAGGCTCTTTGCTGAACATGGCTCCCATATCTGAGACACATGCCCTCTGGGGCTCGACATCTTGCTAAACAAACGAACTCTAAAAGGCTAAAGAAAGGGAGGGAAACAGTGGAGGAGTAGGGGAAGGGAGGGGGATTCCTCAGCACTGGGGCCATCTGTGGAGGTGGGTCAGGATAGGAAAGTGCAGGCAGTCTTGTGACAAATCTCTTGCACTCTCTGGAAGGGTAAATAAAGCCAGCACTGTTGCTCTAACCCCCACCAGAGAACAGGCCATCGGGCCACTGCGGCTTTAGCCTTGTGACCTGGTACCTGCTCTGGATTGTAAGGAGGGAGAGAATGAAAGGAATAGCACTTGACTTGAAGAAATGCCATTAGTCAAACTTTCATAATCACCATCATGTGGCTCACTTATACTCTGCTCTACTTCTCTCTCTCTCTCTCTCTCTCTCTCTCTCTCTCTCTCTCTCTCTCTCTCTCTCTCTCTCTCTCTCATACACACACACACCTCTGCCAACAGATCCACCATTTATCTGTCTAATGGCTTTTATGGACAGCTTAAAACTGTTGTCAAACATTCCTCCCTCAGTCATCACTTTTATTCTCCGTCTGCCGTGTGGGGCACACCAGTCCTGCTGTGTGTTTACACACAGAGAGAGAGAGAGAGAGAGAGAGAGAGAGAGAGAGAGAGAGAGAGAGAGAGAGAATGAGGCTAATAGATAGAAGCGGTATTAAATATCCACTTATTTCTCAGCATACACGACTAAGCACAGCTGGATACACCTTCTACATGTGTCTGTGTATATACTCTATATGCATGTGTGTTTGCGGTGTGTATGGCAGTTGAAATCATACTTTAGACCAGCATACACATACAGACACATGCACAGTGTGTATTACGAAGCAGGCATACACACAAACCTGTGACCTGCAGTTGACCGTTTGAACCCAGGAACGAGGGTCACAGGGGGTCCTAAACAGAAAGGTCACACACTGGTCATGTTGTACAGGCTGAATGCTAAGGCCAGTTTATTGCTGTGATTTATACTATTAACAGAGACAGTTGGTAAGGAACGAGAGAGGGGAAGAAAAAGAAAGAAAGGGTGGTGGGCAGCCTCTTGTTCACTACTCCCCCCCCAAAAAAAAACCTCCAGCTTTCGGATATAAATTTTGGACGTCTAGTCGAGCCCTCCCCACTCTCCATCCTCCAGCTTGGGAGTCACAGAGAGAGTGAGAGAGAGAGAGAGAGACCAGAAAGGAGGGGGAAAAAAAGCCAAAACGATTCATTTCCCACACTCGACCCCAGCCGGGCCAAGGTTAGACCTCCTCCTTTTCTCCGGTTTATTCAAACAATGCCGGCAGGCCAAATGGCCCTCTATTTCAGAATCAAAAGAAAAGCCCAGCTGATGAATTGTCAAGGCAAAATACTTTCATGAGTAATGAATTATTGTATAGTAATGATGGGGTGACGCTACTAAAAACAAAGCTCTTAAATCACACTGTGACTCAGGCCTTTTATGGAGGCTCTTTTCTCGCCCCCTTTCCATCAGCATTTGGACCCCATGAACCATGATGACAGAAAATTAACTTTTTTTTTCCTTCAGAGAAGCTTAGTGTGCTCCTATAATTCATGTAATTCACTGTTGCATATTCTCAGTTCAACATTGAAAACACATGAGTGAATTTAAAGCAGCTGCATGCACTATATATATATATATATATATATATATATATATATATATATATATATATATATATATATATAAATTATTATTATTATTTACCAGTAAAAATATTAGAACAAAACCATAGCTAAAATAGTAGGAGTTTGTAGACAATGTTATTACTGGCACATCCTATATAATTTGTAGCTACTACCCAACAGTTAAACTACAGTATAAATGCTACATAAAACTGCATGTGACAATCTGATACAGCGTGTTAGCCATAAATGCAATCTGAGAAGCGAGAAGACGCAAACTGGGCCATTATGTCAAAGTCTCATGATAGCTGCAGACCCCTGAGGCGACCCTAAACCGTGGTGAAACCACGACCCTGTAAACCTTGCTAATCCTGATAGTTTCTCCGGACCTGCTGTGACTAGCTTCTCCTTATTACCTGTAAAATAATCCAATGAAAGTCGTCCTAGGTCTCTGCAGAACAAGCAGCAGCAGCTGTCAATCACAGACTCACTAACATGAACCACGTGAAGGCAGCTAAAAAAACAAAAATACAACAAAAAAAAACTTGTGCAATCCAAACTTCAGATGATTTATTTTTGTTTTTGGAACTGGCGCAGACGTAAACGCTGAAACGTTTGCGATAACGATCGTCCTGTTGAACTCAGATTAAAGGTACCGAAATGATAAAAAACAATGAAAACAAATTGGAGGTAATGTGTCCTTGCTTTGAAGTTATTAAAAGCCTGTCCTCTGGCCTTGATCCGACCGTAGTGCTGGTGGTGGTGTGGGGGGTGGGGTGGGGGGGTTAAACCCCCACCAGCACGGTGAAATGAAGCACATAATTGAAAAATCTTGTGTGCAATCCAAAACTAAGCGGGCCTCCCGAAACAATATCTGCACACAACAAATTTAATAAATGACTTCTGGGAGGGCCGTCAAAGGAGCCTAATGTTTCCATGGGCCGAAGCCTGCCGTGTGTGTGTTCTGGTGTGTAAGAGCTTGTGTGCGTCGGGCGGAGGTGACACTGACTGTGTTGTCAAGCGTAAATCCCGATGCTGAGGGGCTGGTGAAATGGGTGTCCATATATCAAAGGACACAGCGAAGGGGGCTGCCATTTGATCTGGCTGCAGGAAATTCAGGATTCCAGGCAGATGAGGGTGTGTAACTGAGAGGGACGCAAAGCTCTGAGCCCTGGAGCTCCAGAGCAGAGAAGTGCACCAGCTGTTTCCACTCACTTGGCTGGACTTGAACTCTACAACCTGCAGCATTCTTAAGGGTCCAAGGGTGATGGATGAGGCTTTTGCTCTAAGGGGCATGCGCCTTGTGGCACACACGTGGGTGTGTGATGCGAGGGAAAGAATCAGGACAAAGATCACATAAAGTTTGGAAAGCAATTTCTCGAAATTAGTTCTTGACCACCTTCTGAAAAAAAATTCTGAGGTGGACACAACTTTGAGGGGGAAAAAATACTGGGATGAAGAGACACTATGCTGGAGGAGATGGAGGATGGAGGGAGAAGTGAGTGACAGACGTGTGGGGAATGAAGTGAGAGAGAAGGAGAAGGAGGTGAATGAGACCCTGTAAACGATTACTCCCAAACGTGAGCTGACAGCTGGATCCGTGACCTTGGCTGTGTCAGAGCCAGCTTCATTTACATTGCTGCCATGCCAAGTCATTTAGACACCATTCCTATTCAGACTCATACAGAGCCCCCCCCAAAAGGCTTAGCAGGCCAAGTTTAAAGTAATTGCCTACAATGAGGTGCGATCTGCATTACAGGCAGCCTCTCCAACAATCTGTCCTACGAGCTGGCCAGAAAAATCGGCTTAAGAATCATAAATATGATTTACTTTGCAATATTACAAAGTGTCAAGGATAGCATGTTTGAATGAGTTAACTGAACTTCAGGGTCTCTGGCACTGCAAGTGTGTGTGTGTGTGTGTGTGTGTGTGTGTGTGTGTGTGTGTGTGTGTGTGTGTGTGTGTGTGTGTGTGTGTGTGTGTGTGGAAAGACAGAGAGAGAGAGAGAGAGAGAGAGAGAGAGAGAGAGAGAGAGAGAGAGAGAGAGAGAGAGAGAGAGAGTATATTTATGTCCTCCCTCATGGACAATGATCCCTGTTCATTAAAACTGAGGCTGAGCTAGTGGTCAAGGCTGCTCATTTATCTTGTCTTGTCACTTGTCAAATGTATAAAAGAACAAACACAAGTGCTTAATTTACTGAAACAGAACAGACTGTTTCTCTCGGACATGTCCAACATGTCCAAAAAACTTAGCGTAAGGTCTGATGCTATCTAAACTGACTGAACAACAACAGATAATGTAATAACTCATTAAAAAGAAGCTCGTGGATGCCTTTGTACGGATTTTCTTGCAGACGGGATTCTAGCAAGTTAAGACATACAGTTGAGGTCATACACAATCCAGTCCAGACGATGGAGCTTCTCATTGAACATGTGACTTGTGGAATATTCCAAATATTTCATAGACGTGAATGTGTTCAGGTAACAGGGCTGAGTGAACGCTATGCGTCATCATCTATAACCATGAGATGTTAAATGGATTCACACATTAATGCAAAAAGGATTTTTATTTTGATCGAAAGTGCGGCTGTAGAGGGCTTGGACAGGCAAAAATGATGTTGTAGTGATATATGCATGTAGGTTGTCGTGAAGGACGCGACTTACATTTAAAATGTCTTTTACGTTACTTTAAATGTATACAGTGGGTTCCAAAAGTCTACTATTGAAAATGTCTCGATTTTTCTCTCTTTTCTAATTTAACACAACAGTTTTCATTACAAATTATATTACTGACGAGAACTTGAGGGAAAAGTTGAATTTTTGAAATATTTACATGCATTTTAGTTTCATAGTATTTGGTACATCTATTTTTTTTTTTTTTGCTTTAATGACAATGACTCCACGAGTTTGTGTAAACTCTTATAATCCGTTTTAGATCGTTTTAGATTCATTAGAGTGTCATTTGAATATGTGCTTCAATAGAGGGGATAAGACTCACAGAATAGCTGACCTTTTGTACAGAGCAGTTTACATGGTCAATATCACGCATTTGCTTACATTTAAATAGGGACCTAGAAATAGTGCAGAATCTTGAATACTTATATATTGCTGTTTAGTTTCTTTGCTTTAAATATTTTTAAAAATGTAAAACATTCTGTTTATTTCAAATTTTAAATGGAAAAAAAAAAAAAAAGTTTATCAATGTGGTCTCAGACTTTTGGACCCTGCTGTAATTGTATATATAATACCAGTGGGACACAAATGCCACCTCAATCATGGACTTAGCCAGAGAAAATAAACATAATTTGAATCTGAGACTAACGCACTAGACTCAGAACACCTGAATGCACCCGATTAAAGTGATATACAGTACATAAGCAACTCACATATCTGCAGAACACTAGGAGTTCTATTGGAGGGTTGTGGTTCATGTTTCTTTTCATACGCCAATCTGGGAACAATTTCCAAGTTTTTCCTGCAACTTGTAAGTCTAGCACTGCTACAAGACATTCATGTCTCAGATCAGTACTTGGCCATTGTGGCCCATCCGAGGACAGTCAGTCACTCCTCAGCTCTGCCTCTACACCTAACTGTGAGAGGGATTTATGGCACATTTCACACGTGGCTGCCACTCCGAAAGCAATGGCTCCATTTAGGACACCGCGATGTTAATTAGGCAGACCAGCACTACAGCGTGAATACGAGGGAAGAAACAGATAGCCTCTGCTTCCAATGTTGAGTGCCGTCATGTTGGGTATGTTGTGTATTGATAGAATATATGAGGTGCGTTCTACCTAAACGCAGACATTCCTGGCACGTCCTGTAACGTGGTAACCGTGTGTATGTGTGTATGAGAGGGTAAATAACTAAATTTAGACAAATTTCAGCTTAGAAATAAAAGCAATCTTCAGTCACCAGTGGACATTTAAAAAAAAAATTGTATATTGTAGCTTATGTTTTAACATTAGAAGAGCCCAGTATTGCTACTTCTGTCAAAACTAGCATGTTTATTCCATGCAGATTGGGATATTTACTGCTTCACTGTCCTAGTATGTGTAAATGTGCGAGTTACTATTATTTGGTAAGTTTCAGTGTAATTAACTATAAATGACATACCTGTGAGTAAACAAAATTTCTACCACAGTGTGGTTGATTTCTTGAATCTGATTGGTCAGAAGGTGAGCATTATTTGTGTATAACTGCACGTTTCAGCTGTAACACGAACTATAGTTGTTGTTGTTGTTGTTGTTGTTGTTTTTATTAACTAATGAGCTCATTCTCATATGTCATATATATTTCTATAGTATGAGCTCATACACTTGTAGTGGACTTGCACCATGGACACTGTGCATATTCTAAGAATAACAATAAATGGATTTGGAAAAATATGATGTTTAACAAAGAAAAATTTATAACCGTTTTTTTTTTTTTTGTTTGTGCGTTTTTTTTTTTTTTTGTTAAAGAAGGACACTCAGGTGTCGGTTCTTTCAGTGTCAGTGCTTCAAAGCACGGTGCTTTGCAAAGTTTCCCAGCACAGGAAAGTCTTCAGAACAGATGAGTTGCAATGAGTTGCAAACAATTGACAAGCCTGTGAATTTTTTTCAAGAGAGATGACAGTGACGGAACGGCTGTTTATCATTGCTATAACCTAAGTGATAACAGGAACTAACATGTCTCGTGGACGTTCCACAACATTAAATCTAAATGCCACAATATATTAAAATGTGAGACATGTAATTTATTAATAAATTAAACATTGCCATTGTTGGAAATCCCTGTGGTATAGACCGTGATGTTATATGAAAATAATCCACTTCACGTCAGGTCGTATCACACCACCCCGGGGTGGAATACTCTCGCATAAACAAAGTGTGTTGAGGGGTTATATTCCATATATATGCCATGTCTGGGTGGTGTGATATGACCCGAAGCATAACAGGACACAGGACGTTTAATGTGTAACTGCATGAAAGTGTCTAAAGATTAGGGGCATGGTGGCATTAATTGTACTATAGGGAAACATGAATTAGCCTGACATAACAGCACAATGTCCATGAATGTGCGTTTGCTATGGTTGCTATCTTCATGAGGTGTTTTATCATGGACATTAGTAAAACAAAGTTTGATCATATTGAAGAGAATCTGATTTGATTACAACTGTCCCTATAAATTAAGAAGGTCTTTTTCAACCTAGGTGCAATCCTGCTCCAGTCTGCTAGCTAGCATTAGCTAAACGTAAATGCAAGAAAATTAGTTGCTATCTTGCAATCTGGGTAAGTAGTGTTTTTCCCACCTGTCTACTCAGTTAATCCATGATCTGATAAAAAACAACAACAACAACAACAAAAACCCCTACTATATTAAGTTCTGACTTTAATCAGTTCTGTAACGTTCCTCTAAAACATTAGCATTATACTTGGCCTGACTGCCACTTCACTACAGCTGTTCCAGCATGTGAGAAGGTCTATTTTGCAACATCTTGTTGTATTAAGCTGTAGTTATTTCCTGGTCCTCCTGTGAATCAATGTTTCTATTTACAGAGAGGTGCAGGACCATGAGGCAGCTATACACAGTAAACAAATAACAAACCCACACAATGCATTAGTGGGTAACATGTCTGATAACCCTATACAAGTTCATGTAAACAAACCTGAGCTGTATTAGAAGACTATTCACTGCCAAACACAGGGTTTTTAAAAAAATGAAATACATGTTATAAAATACATATACACCATCATGTTCAATATTACAAATCTATACTATACATTATGGTTATGTTCTCGGTGAGTCCACAAATAAAGTTCTATCATTTTAATAATCTGTTTAAATGCTTACATAAACATATATAAACATGTAGAAATAGATAGAAATATAATAGACAGATTATTAGGAACAGTCTCTCTTTTACCGCACAGAACACAGAGAGAAGGGGAGATACATGGATTTAATGGATTTAATGTGGTTACAATGTTGCAATACTGGAAGTGTGAAACTGTGAAAAGTAGACATTTTTCACTGGACAGCAGGATTATATTGATTATACTTTTAAAAAGTCCTAATCCATCAACAGATCGATTCTCTGCACATCAGAAAAAGAATTGTCCATATTTATTGGTGTACATATTTATGTCCCATGCTTATATTAAACGGTATGATATACCGCAGTCGTTTTGTTTAGTACATGGAAAACAATAGTAATTGCTTACTGCCAAAAGCCTTACCATATATCTATGTATACATCACCGCCACTATAGATCTGCACCCATTTCCAACCATTGGACATGTAAATACATATCATTTCACATTCATGTTTAATCATGCCCCATGGCCTCTACGTTGACCATAGTCCAAGTCCACATCTGGTCTAAGGTCAATCTTTAAATGCCTTTTCATTGATCAGTGTAATACCAATACTATTGACTGACTGCCTTTGTAGCTGCTACAGCCACCTCTTGACCTATTGCTGCATGATTATTATTACACTGCCAACACCACATAATAGCTTGATATACAGCTAAGAGTAGGCAGCATTAAAGCCAGTAATCACAGGGGACAATGTGAGCAATGTTTCTGCTGTGTGTGTCATTTCCTTCTCTTGTTTAATCCAGATTTAATCATCTAAGACTCACACAAATTATGTAATATCTGGCATTTTATATATATATATATATATATATATATATATATATATATATATATATATATATATATATATATATATATATATATATATATTAGAATCAACAAAAGTGAGAGAGAGAGAGAAAAAAAAAACACAGGATTTCTGTGTGGTACTTAAAGTACAGCATAATGCTAATCTAAACTATGCATTTTAAATCCCTAAATACATAACTATCATCGCTGTAGCCAGGACTCCGTGGGAGAATTCTTTCTCTTAAACAGCAGGGGCTTCTGTCTTCATTACCTATTGGTTTAGGCCCAATGATTCTGAAATGTGCCTTGTAGTAAACTATTATTTTAAGGAAAACCCGGTAATCATAGGCTGTGCTGTTTGTATAAACTGCTAAATTGGTTAATGCCAATGCGGCCCAAGCTTTTCCTTCATGTGGGGCGTCTCATGCTGGGGGAATGTGCTCATACTGAGCTGTGCTGTGTCAAAGATGCAGAAATAGCACCAGCAAAGAACCACGCTTTCTTTCTTTCCTTTTTTTTTTCTTTTGATGGCAGGACTATTACAGTCCATTCACTGGCATATGTTTCTATTACAACAATTTGCACGAGTAGTTAATAGCTGATACGTTTAGATTAAAATTATGCTGTAGACATAGCCAGAATTGGATTTTCTGTGTAGATACTCTCAATGCCCATTAAAAGCCAATCATTGGAGACGTTTGTGTTTGTCTCAGGTAATTAAATCTGAATTTAATGGTTCTCAACAGAAGTAAACAACATATACAAAGTCACTCCCACTTTTCACACCATTCTGTATGATTCATATTGCTATTATTAGCATGAACAGGACCGGCTTTGGCAGTCAGATTGTGAGTAAACACTCATAAATGCTCGCTTGACGTGGCCAGTGCAGGTTTGCCGCTACTGTCCAACATCTCTCATAATGCAAAATGACAGCTTTGTATATTGTCTGAGCCCTAAAAGACTCTTTGAATAGAGAGTCTGTCTACAACAGACAGCACTAGTGTCTCTTCTCTCATGAGCGACAGAATAGTAGAGAAAGAGCTGATTGTTCCGACCGCGGCCACCAAGGCTAAGTGGCATAGGCGCGGTACGACCTCCCAACAGGCATTAGAGTCTAATTCTGCCCGCCCATGGTTCAGACACCAAAGCCCATTGCGACTGCCCATCTCTCCAGTGGGAGAACAGAAAGAGAGACTTCTCCACCGTGCTGAACACCCACCACCCCGCACTCTGCCTCAAGACTGTAATCTCAGATTAGGGAGCTGATCAAAGACTGAGTTAAATTTGGGCCATTGGGCAAGAGTGAAGATTATTTCACAGTGCCATGTTTATTATGAAAGCTAAGTATTTACCTTGTGCAGAGCGTGTTAAAGAGAGAATGACAGAAAAGGGAAGTCTATCATCTACCATTTCACAATTTAGCTTCAATTTACATTCCTTATTCATTCCGTGATTCATGCAAAATCTCCCATCTTTGTTATGTTGAATCCCAAGTGGCTTCCTAATCACTGCATACGCTCACTACATAGAGTACAACATAATGTCATTGGAGATGTGCAATATACGCTCAAGAGACTTGCTTTCTTTTCCGTGCTTTTAACATCATGATTTTCACTATGATTATAAGTATTGGCACACGTCTGAGTGCTCTGCCTGCCATTACTGTAGGTAGGGCTGCAACCAATGATTGAGCAATTCTGCAAATTTGATTATTAAATGGATTTTTTTAAAATGGTAAGATAATTTGAATTATTATCACTTTTCCTATAGAACCATTAACTTCCATAGACATACCCTATTACCAGGTGAGGTGAGGTGAACTTGTAATTCCCTACCTACAGCTGGTAAAAATCATCAAAAATACTCCCTCAACATGAAATTTCAACTTTGGGGTAGTCTTCTCAACTACCAGTGCCTTCCCTGTTTACAGAGTGACGTAAAATCAATATAGTGTAAAATGTCCTTTCTATACATCTATAGAGTTTATAGCAGTATTGCCTTTAGATCAGTTAACATATACACACAGTACTTGGTTAAATCTATGACCATGACCATACTAATCCCTGTTTTTGAAAGGTAATCATTAACGTTAGAGTTATCATGTTAGGAGGTAGACAAGTGACAAACATTTGAACATTTATTTGTTTCTTAATATCACGCAAAAACAATCAAATCAAGATGCGAATTTTGATTAATGTTTTACCAAACCTCCAGAGACCTCTTTCAGAATTCACAGGCAGTAGATTAATTGACAAAAATATACAACAGAATTGGACATATACAGTATATTGAACAAAAATATACAATGTGAACGCAAAAAAAAAAACCTCTCTGAAACTGAAAACAGTGAACTCAGTGGCACAAATTGAACATGATCTTCAACTAAACAGCGTTCTTTGTTAACAGTAATCTAAGCTTATTATCCTTGTCGCTAATCATGGTTTATGAACGCGCAGCCAGAGTTTTCGTTTACGCTTTCAAATTTATCGTTTACTCTACACAAGTTTACGTTCGCCATTCCCGCACAGACCTTTCATGTGGGCGGGCTTAACAGAGATTTACTCTCATTGGCTAGTGAAATTTGGATTGATCTGATCATAAGAGATCTGATTGTCCAGCTGATGATGATGATGATGATGATGATGATGATGATGATGACGACGGCACTCCGTGCTGCTCCTGAGATCTCATGTTGAAAATATAGTCGTATGACCCAGACCTCAAATCTTAATTACAATCTAATATTCTGATTAATTTCCACTACAAAGTACAAACACTATAACTATACAGAGAACCGTATCCAGAACACTCTCCAAGATTCACAACACTGAAATCTCTACTTCCTGGTCAGGGAGCTGTCGATCCAAATCTCACGAGCCAATGAGAGTAAATCTCAGTTAAGACCCGCCCACAATAGAGGTCTGTGCCAGAATGGTGAACGTAAACTTGCGGAGTATAAATGAAAAGTTTGGAGTCCTAAATGAAAACTCTGGCAGCGCGTTCATAAACCATGATTAGCGAAAACGAAGCTTAGAGAACTGTTACCAGAGAATTCTGTTTATGAGAACACTATGTTCAATTTGTGCCATGGAGTTCACTGTTTTCAGTTTCAGAATGTTTTTCTGCTTTCTCCTTGTATTCTTGAGACGTTACGTTCAAGATTCTTGGCACAAGTTTAATTCCATACTTTATATAGTCTGCAAGCAGGAAGTTGAGTTGTGTGCAGAAGAAGAGGTTAGTATTCATTGGTGAGGGAACTCTACATGCGTGGAGGTGTAATGTCCACGCACTTGCGTGACCCAGGTACGTTTCTACTGTATCTATAGTTCAGGGTTATGATTAGTAGTTTAGATAATATTGCATGCCATACTGCACTGTCTGGGTAGAAAAGTGCTCTAAGTGCTTTTACTTCGACACCCCCTTGCGCTGGCACACACTGAAACTGCAACACTAATAGAAATGCATCATGTCAGTTAGGCAGTTAGCACGCTACAGCTCCACCAAAAAACTGCTGTATTTTCTCTATGCTCACAGAAGAGGTTGCTTCACTTACGCCTCCAGGGTGGGATTAGAGAGAAAGATCTGGCAAGAAAAAGGAGCATAACCTTCACTTTCTTCCCCCGTGCTTCTTAGCACAATATAGCACAACCATGACTTCCCAGCTAAGGGTAGGAGGGGAGATGCTCTGAATAGTGAGAGCCAATCAATTTTCTCCTTTTCTTCTGCACTGCATCGGCTTAAAGCAGCATGTAATCCTAGCCTCCCGTCCCCGTCTGCCTCCACTGGGGGCTCTTTGGAAACAATTAAACCCACCATACATTAATAGCATTCTCTTTTCGCCTTTCACCACCCCCACCCCCCCTTTTTTGTCAAAAGTTGTGGGCTCTTATATATATATTTTTTTATTAAATGTGCTGTTAAATAAGCTTCTCAAAGCCAATTAAATTGATTGTGATGCCCTCAATGGGATCATTTGCTTTTGTAGGGTTCTGGTTGATCGTACTGATATTGCGTGTAATCGTTAATTGTCTTGGTCCTAACAATAAGCTGAGATTCAATTGTAAAGGATTTTAAAACAAGAATAATTCTTGCACATTTCTACTGCATGTGTATGACGTTTGTTATTTATCCTAAAAAAAAGGCATTTTGGTCAGGTCAAAATGCATTGAAATGAATATAGCGTATACCGTATGCTATGCTGTGGCTATATTACAGCGAGAACGCATACAGAAGCGGGCGTTTTAGTGCCAAGGTTGTGAAGCAGTGGGTGGATAAGGTCTTGAAATTAAATTCACCCCATCACCACCAAATCTGCCCCACAGCTACAATGTGCTCGAAAAGCTGCTAAGAAAAGTTACAGCGCAGGGCTCTGGCAGCTTCACTCCCTCCAACGCTTCTCTGCCTTTGTTACAGATACATGCATGTACACACACACACACACACACACACACACACACACACACACACACACACACACACACACACACACACAAACAAGCCCTTTTTTACTTCTTAAAGTAGAAGAAGGGCTTAAGATCAGGCTAAGTCTGGACAAAGAGCAGCGTTGGTGGGGTCTGCACTCTTCCCTCTCTCTCTCTCTCTCTCTCTCTCTCTCTCTCTCTCTCTCTCTCTCTCTCTCTCTCTCTCTCTCCTTGTCGTCATCCAAGGCTCAGAGCAAATGGTGGGAGCACACAGCCAAGCAAAAGGGCAACCATTTATCACAGTCCTCCTGAAATGAAAGGACCCAAACATCTCTCTTTCCCTTTTTTGCCCCCTTCACCCTGTCTCCTGCCCACTCTTTTTTTTTCTCCTTCGGCATCCCTTCTTTCTCTTTTTGCCCGACAGTTGCCAACCGTTTGGAAAAAAAAGTGAAAAAGAGTGTTAAGGAGTGTAAGTGGACCCACTGGTGTACAGCCAGCTCTCTCACGCTGCGGCTCAAGCAGCCTATTGTATGCGTGTGTTTGAGTGTATGTGTGTGTGTGTGTGTGTGTGTGTGTGTGTGTGTGTGTGTGTGTGTGTGCGTGTTTGTGTGTGTGTGTTGGGGGTGATTTGTCAGGCGATGGTGGCAGAAGTCAAGCCCCAGAAGGTGAAAGGCTATGACCCTAGGAAAGCCAGGGCCCCGAGGCCTCTGTTAGAATGGTTAGGGTCCCAAAGAAAGAGCTCCTGTCCAGGGTCCGAACGCCACAAAGGGGTCCATCTGCATATTTCAGGTAGGGCTCTGTTATTAGAGTTGACAGGGGTGTGACAGCCTGAATTGTGGAGGGAGTGTGTGAGTATGTTCGTACGGAGGGGGAGTTTGCATTTGAGTGGCAGCTCCATCCCTCCTTCAGGCTGAGAGGAAACCACTAACGCCTAATTTCTTTTTGCCATAATAAACAAAAACAGTAAACAGTGGTATTGTTTACATGTCCAGCGGGCAGAGCAGTGACTAGCCTTTTGTAACAGCTGGATGATAGAGTCAGGCGCAGAGGCCATCAGAGAGAGAGAGAGAGAGAGAGAGAGAGAGAGAGAGAGAGAGAGAGAGAGAGAGAGAGAGAGAGAACAAACTGTGATAGCTTCACTCTCGCGCTGACATACTAGCCTTCCGGTTAGCCAACTTCTATTCCCTTCCTTTTTATTCCCAGAGAAAAAGAAAGAGAGAGAGAAAGATCTCCAGTGAATTGTTTGTTTGCATGTTCCCACCTCTTTGGGGAAAAGAAGACAATAACACAACCCGTTCTCACATGGCCGGAAGCCTGATTTCCAAAGAAATACACCAGCGCTTCCCATTTTCTCATCTGACATGATAAACATTACTGCTTTATGTGAATAAGGCATTTCCTGTTAGATTGGGGCTTTAATAAAAGTTGTTGTTTTGATATCCTCAGTGGGAATGGATTTTTTTTTTTTTTTTTTTTAGCAGACAGAGAGCGATGAAAGGGTCAGGAAATATCCTTCCATGGCTGAAGGGACGAGAACCGTTAAAAAGAGTCGCAGTAGATTCTAGTTGATTCAAAACTTCATCAATAGATTCCAACTGATTCAAGCTACTGATTCAGGTTGGGAAAAAAATATTCTGATGGAAAATGAATACCTGTTCTTAAGCGTGCACTAAATATCGATTTAAATTGCGCCTTAAGAAACTATTTCTTTTGATTGTCGTTGAAAATGAGCTGATGATTTGATACATGTGTTATCTTCCTAATGATTCGATTCGATTTGAAGTATCTTCATCACCAAACACTGAACTAGCTAGCTCCTTGTTTAATCGCAACAATCAAGAGTAAAGTCCAAACGCATGCAGCAGTCGTGATACGCTCGTACGGTTGACGTGGAGCAGAAGCCCTGATGTTAGGGTGCGCAGGTTAGAATCTCAGGGTGCTGTCATTGGAAACAGATGCAACGCTGTATAAAGGCAGAGGGGAGATGTCTCAGGGTAAAGCTTTTTTTTTTTCTTTCTCTCCCTTCTGTCCTTGTGCACTGTCTGGAAGCAGTTATGATCCACCAAGGTTTCATATTAGAAAAAAAAGACAGGGGGAAGAAAAGAGAGAGAATCAGGGAGGAGGAATGTTGAATCATCTCCAGGAGGAAAGAGGAGGTTATGCGTATGAGCTGATCTCTCTCTCTCTCTCTCTTAAACACACACACACACACACACACACACACACAAACTCTGATGAGCAGTATAACCCGAGTCCCAAAGCTGCAATCCATCTCTGCAGAGACAGAGTTGCCAAATGCATGAGTGTGTATTATAACTTTAATTATGGAAGAGAATCGCAGTGTTCTTGGGAACAACGCTCTCTTTTCTCAGCCATAAAAATAAACACACTCACCATTCCTGAAATGATGAGGTATTCTGGAAGAAAAGGAACATGAAAGAGAGACCTTGGGAATGACAGAGAGAGAGAGAGAGGGATGCCATATTTGAATTCTGGAAAGGCCTTGACCCTAAATTTCTTATTAATCAAAATTAAAAAAAAAAAAAAAAGTATAGCACAATTACAAATTGATTCAGTGCACATGTCAGGCCAAAGAATTTGTTGTAAAATGGAAGGTCTATCGAGTGATCTCACTACAAGTGTGTCATTCTATACTTTTGTCTCACACCATTAAAAAAAAGGCATATCCTGCTACCAGCTTACAAAATACACCCTGAGCTTGTCTTCGCCAGTTGGTCATTTATTTTCCTGCTCCGTATTTAATTCAATTGCTCAATAAATGATTGAGATTCTCTAATTGCCTTCCTGTTGTGCTGCTATTCTCTTAAAACTAACTTGTCTATGATGTTGCATTCCTTTCATCCATCCATTCTCTGTACCGCTTATCCTACACAGGGTCACGGGGAGCCTGGAGCCTTTCCCAGGGAACTCGGGGCAGAAGGCGGGGGACAACCTGGACGGGGTGAGATCACATCGCAGGGCACAATCACACACCTTCACACACTATGGACAATTTGGAAATGCCAATCTGCATTTGAACTGGGGGAGGAAACCTGGAGTACCTGGAGGAAACCCCTGAAGTACAGGGAAAAGATGGAAACTTCGCATGCAGGGCTGAAGCGGAATGTGAACCCCCAACCTCGGAGGTGCGAGACAACTACTAAGCCACCATGCTCACCATGATCTTGTGTTAGTAGGTGTACTTCAGAAGATTTTTCCATCTACCACCACTTACCTGCTGGAAAACGTGGTTCACTAGTACAACCAGCTCAGCCTGTGTTTTGGCAGCTGGTCATACTAAGCTGGACTTGAATACTTACCCTAGACATCTACGCAGACCCGTTTCATTACCAGACATATTAGCAGACACTCAAACTGAAATTCTGACCTTGAGACTCTGACTCTTGTCTCTGGCCTCAGCTCCCACAATGCCTTTACTAGTCTAGCCAGCGGAGGAAGTATTGGGTCATGGCAGCTCTTTCATCCTGTATCTAAGTGGCTACAGTGATGTGTGAGTGTGTGTTGGTGTGTGAGTGTGTATGTGTGTGTGTGTGCATGTGCGTGTAAAGATGAATGGGCCCTAAGATAAATGTACTGAGGACAGTGTGCAATAGCCCCCCTGCCCCATGGACCCCAGTACCATGACATCAGAACAGAAGGGGCAAGCATCCTGGCTTTGTGGAGGGGCTAATTTAATTTGTACCTTCCAACGAGGGGTAAATATGTTTGAACTGTCTGTGTGTGTGTGTGCGCTGCGGACCCGTCGCCCGTTCTCACGGGAAACTAACACGCAGCAGGATACTGCTCACTGCAGCATCTCCAGTTCCGTTTGCGAGCTAATTTGATTATTTCTTTTTGTCTTTTTTTCCTGTTCTCTTGCTCTCTCTCTGTGTCTCTCACACACATTCTCACTCTCACCAACTCCATCTGTTCTTCTCTTTGGGTTTGCTCTCTCCTTCGTGATCACACACACACTTCTGACATACCCTGGAGGGGGGCCGGTGACCTTCCACATGTCTGGTTGGTATCTTATATAAAAAGGTCTCGTTGCTATGAAGAGGAGCATGTTTAGTAACAAATATCGCTTGCTTTCTTTCTCCCGCTCTGCTTATCTGTCTGTGTTATTTACTGTCGAGTTTTATCCTCGAAAAACCGCTCGGAACATCTGCCTCTGTGGTAGCTGTGGAGTTTGTGGTTGGGATTCGATATCAGTATATCTATAAATCTACAAGCTTTGAAAAGATCTCTAGCCCAATGCACTAAGGTGTCAGGGAGACACCTAACCTTTCACACCGCCGAGGCTCCCTTGGTCGACCCCTGACCCTTGCTGGGCCCCAGCGTTGGGGTTTGACCCCTGGGCTGGCCCTGGCCCGCTTGAAGCAGCTGTGACTGATCGCTCCTCTGGGGACTTGGACTACCATCACCAGGGCTTCAAGTATCTCAGCCGGCCCTTGTTTTTGTGCTGGGAAACACACACACACACACACACACACACACACACACACACACACACACACACACACACACGCCATAATATTGCAAACCACACAATAGTTTTCTATTTTTCTATTAATTTCTCTTTGTATAAGGAACAAAGCTCAGAATGTTTTTTTTTTTTAACCAAGTCCAATAATAAAAAAAAGTCCACAAAATATGATACAAATCAGCAGAACAATAAAACACACATCCACACAAAATAAAACATGCATACTGAACGAGACTGTAGTTCCTCAGCTGTAACCAGTAGATGCACAACACTCTTGACATGCGCTAAAAGTAGATTATCAGTCTGGTCTTAAATTCTCTCTCTCTCTCTCTCTCTCTCTCTCTCCTTTTCTTCCAGTCACTGACCCTGAATCTGACCATCCTGGGCCTCTGACCCACAGCTGTGTTTACAGTCAACACAGCTCCATGTTAGGACAGCTGGAAGATCAAGAGACGCAGCATAGCCTACGACACAAACCCAGCACACACACACACAGACACACACGGACACACAATGGAGCTAATACGCAGCGCTCGTTGCAGTATGTAAAATTATGTAAGAAAAAGAACGATTTTTGAATCAATGGATGAATAGTCAAGCACATTTTAAGTGCAACCAAAACAACAACATTAATAATAATAATAATAATAATAATAATAATAATAATAATAATAATCTGAGAAGGGAATTATACATGGTTTCGATGAGTCATTTAGGCCTCTTACTCTCTTGAACAAGTTCACAGCAGTTTAACTAAAGCAAAGGAAGCTGAGTCACCTGTCACTGCTGAACAAGTTTACTATGGATGCTGATGGCGCAACGCACTCAGCATGGTCCTCTTGAGTTTGTGTGTGTGTGTGTGTGTGGGTGTGTGTGCATGTTTATGTGTGCCTGCGTAATGGACACACAAGGTCAAAATAACATCCGTCTGTTTGCGATGCCATTGTTAACAGCACCAAAGAAAATGACAGGTCAAAAGATCCCTTTTCCCCTCAACACATCAAGTTTCTCTCTCTCTCCCACACACACACACACACACACACACACAAATGCAAACATCATGGGATCAACGTCATGGGAGCCTGAAAACCCCGGCATTTTTGTGGAGAGACTCTTGCTGCAAAGTTTCTCTTACGGACATGGAAACTTTTGCCTTTAGAGACACATTTTTAAACATGTAGTCTGTCCGTGCTTCTGATGGTCAATCTCTGCAACCACAACATGTAAATCTATTTATCACTGTGCACTGATCACATCCAAACCTCAGCAGGAAGAATAACAGTCAGCTGTTTTTTTATTAAAATAAAAAAAGAAAAGTTGTCTAAACTAGTCTAAGGTTACAATAAAATTGTTATTGTATTTTTGAACAAAATAAGTAGTATAACCTATATGACTGAGCACTAAGGCAAAATAAGAAGGATACCCATGCTGTTGAACTTCGCCACGACTCACCTGATTGACTCCATCCGTCAGTCCGCCAGATTCAATCAGAGCGAGATACTTAGGCGTGTTTAACGATATCGACGCTTACTTATTTATATTGAGAAGGCTCGGCTAGCATCAAGGCCATCGTTCTAACAGGATATTGACATCCCACTTGGGCCATTGATGTCCCTGTCTTTTTTACTGAAGCCTTTCCTGTCGTTCCTCATCTGTACCAGAACTGAAACTTCTTTCAATTCCTTGATGCATCTTCTGACGTATCACTCATGATGCTATGTGATGGAGAGACAAAAGTCGACATGATGAGTTTGTGAGAGATTATAATTGATCCAGGACTTCAAACAGAAGTTGTAGGCTGATCAGTCGTTTAAATGCTTTATAATCTCATGAGGTCCACTGTCCTGCAGAGTTTACCTCCAACTTCAATCTCACAATTCTTACAGCATAATGCTACTATAGAAGACTTATTTCTGTGAAAATTTCAGGTTCGTATCTGGTCCCCCAGCAGAGATATTCAACCCGAAAGTGATGGGAATTTTAAAAAATGCACTTTCTTGACCTCATAAAATAAGAGAAGTTTCAAACCTGAAATGTTCTGCACGCACATTATACTTACCCAGGTACCCCCTAAAAAAAATTAAGATTGAGACTCAAACCCTTCCCATTATAACCTGAACCTAAAAGCAGATCAGTGAGCATTACATTTTGAGCATTACATTTGGACTCAAGTTCTAAGTCTAAGGAACATGAAAGTTCAAAATGTCTATAAATGTCCATGTACCTTGCAAAGTGCTCTAGAGATCAGTTTTTGTTCCAAGGAGCTAGGACCATCCTGAGCCGAGATACTGAGGTTTCCATAAACAGCTGCATAACCAAAATGTGTTGTGTGACATGACACAAATATGGCCATCACAGTTAAACCAAATAAAATTAAATAATAAAAAAAATAAATGTAAGAAATAAATACAAATAAAAATGGGTGATTTTGCAATGACAATACATAGAGGTAATCATTCAAAAAAACAACAAAAAACAAACAAACAAAAAACCACTTAAAAAAAGTCGACCAACCTGCATTGGACCATGAGATGGAGAGACGCAAATGTCAATGTTCATTAAAGTTTTAAGTCATTGAGATATTTATGAAAATTGCTTAGTTGTAGGTCAGGGGGTCTGTGCAGATTGTACTCATTCATTTTTTATTTTGAAAGGAAAAGGAAAACAGCATTGTATTTGTTTTGTTTTGGTGTACACACTAAAATAGAGAACATGAAATTTTTCCCCATAAAAAATTACATTTTGATCCACCATTTTTAATGTTGCACAACACAAAGCCTACAACAACAACATCAACAACAACAACAACAACAACAACAATAATAATAATAATAATAATAATAATAATAATAACAATAACAATAATAATAAAGCTCTCTATAGTACATCTCAGCGTGAACAGAGTTGGCCTGGAAATAAAAAAGAGCCTGTTCTCTGGTTAAGATGTGTACTCTTAGAACCTTATTCTGTTTTCAAAAAAGATATGATACAAAAAATAATGGGGTCAACATATACAGAAATCAATTTTGATTGAATGAGATATTCTTGGAAATTGTTGCACTCCCGAGAAAATCGTTTTCAATGTTAGGCAAGCACCAAAGACTTTTCCAAAGCATCTGGGGCTCTTTTCTGGACTGTTTACACTCCCTCATTGCAAATGAATTGCAATATCATTCTTAACGATCAGTAAAGCAATGTCCGTAAATATACGCACTACACATGCTATGAGTTGCGTTTTTTTGTTTTGTTTTTCCAAGTCTAAGGTCTCTTTTTCCTTCTTTTTGTTTAGAAAAGAAAAATGACTGTCGTAATGTTATATTCTCGGAACACACCTTACCCATTCCTTCAGTCACATATCGAAGGCTATAGCTTTAATCAAACCTTCTTGCTAATATCTACTCAGTAATTGTTGATACATATTCAAGATTGTTCATTAAATGTAGGCTGAAAAAGAATTTCCTTTCGAAACAACCTCAAGGACAGTGATTTATGTAAGATATTTTCACTCATCTGATGTGCTTCATTAGTTCTGAAGCCTGAATATTTCTAGACATACTGTGGTCATTGCTCCAGAATCCCATAGCACATCAGAAGAGCCTGGACTGCATGTTCTGGCATTACTGATTGATGAGATAAAGTAGATAGAGATGTGAATTTCAATAAGCGAGAGGGTGAACGACGGAGATAAAGTAAGAGATGAAAAATGACAATGATGTCGTATTGTGTCATCTGAAAGCTTGGTCAAAGACACGGACAATGCCACAACAGAGGACTCCTCCGTCAGACATTCCACGGCCTGTGCCCAAAGAGCGCCATGAATGGAGCCTCACATAAAAGAAATCAGCAGGCAAGTTCATGGGAATTAAACATTCAGCGGTGTCGAGTGATTAATAATCCAGTCATCTGGAAACATGAAATCTGTATTAAAGCTCAGAGATGGATCCTGTTGTGTTTCATACAGATTTGCTTGACGTTAAGAATGACAAAGAGAATATGAAACGTTCGCCTACATATCAGCACCAGAAAGGGTGGGAAATTACATCACTTCCTGGTCAGGTTTGAGGAGTCAATTTGTATCAAGATGTCAGGTGAGGACTAAGCAGGAGATTAAGGGCTGAAATATTACATACGTTTGTACAGTATATTCTACGGCATGTCCTAAAATCTCCGTACGCAGGGGACTATGTGTGCCGACACCACGCCGGTTGTGCCTTCGTCAGTGGATGTTCAGTCTGTACAGGATTTTACAGAGATGTTTAGTGATTGTTGCGGCCAAAAAGGCTTTATTTTGCTGCAGCTTTATTTTTTAAATGTGTGATGCATCTTGTTTTTTGTGCTTTTTTGCAATTGCAATTGCACGGAATTGTTTTGCGCGGTGTGCCCTGCGATGGATCGGCACCCCATCCAGGGTATACTCCGCCTTGTGCCTGATGCTCCCTGGGATAGACTCCAGGTTCCCTGAGACCCTGAAGGATAAGCGGTATACAGTAATGGATGGAAGGATGTTTTGTGTGGTCTTTCACAGTGGTTTTTGTTGGTAAATACAACCTTTTAGCTGTACTCATGTTCAATGTATGGGAATTGAAGAGGGTTTGGCTGAATGTGCGTTGTGATAAAACGTCACGGCCCAGATCTGCGGAAAATCTGTGGTAATTTTGAAAAATGTTGTTTAGTTTGCTTGATTTTCGCTTAATCCTGGTTTGGGACTGGATGTTCATAGATGTCCACATCTTGGTTGGTCCTCAGTCTTTTTGAATTTGTTAATAATTTTGGCGCCAGTGTGTCGTGTGTGATGTGCTCGCCGTGTTTCCTGTTAAAGTTCATCGCAACCTTGCGACAGCTTCCCGATCCAGCCGTGAGAATGATTTCAATCCGTTCTCCTTTTGTCAAAAGCGTTCTTCTTACAGCCTATCTGAGAAAAAAATAAATGAAATAAATTTTGCCAAATAGTGTTAATTTCCCCGATGTATGGAGACTTTTGGGACACCCTGTAGTATATATTATAGTGATTCGGTGCTGATTTGTTGGTTGATGATGTATTTTTGTTGTTCCTATATGAGGTTTGCAGTGAGCTGCTCTGACATCACGAGGTGACATTGAGAGCACAGTTATGTTACAGTCATGGTTTTTAATATGTAAAAAAATTCTACAGTCAGGATTCACGGTTAGCTCCTAAGAGCGAAATAGCAAGAGCTCCTTTTCTCACACAGCATTTTCCAGTGATATTCAGTGTCATATTAATGAGAAATCCAGCACAGAAGTAGTGGAAACAGCAAAAATTATACTCAAAGTCCCAGAATGCAATGGAGCTACAGTATACGAAGCAGTTGCACTGATTAACAGCTCAGCTAGTTAGTGACCGTTGAGATGATGAGCACACTGACATTGACAGTGGTATAAGCATGAAATTTGAAGCATTGGAAGTTGATGTGTTTGATCAGCGTGTACAGATGAGGAGGTGAGAGAGCTGGACTAAACTAGACTGAAAGGATTAAAGCTTTGCCACATTACTCTCTTTAGCTGGAGATGAATTTCCACTGGTGCCACTATCAGCAAGCAGTAACAGGTTATATAAGGAAACATTAACTAAAGTGAAATCAGACTCAAAGAAGTCACGAGTCAAAGAACAATTGAGGATCACATACTGACTATTGATATGCACATTGTTCATGGTGGGCTTTGTTCAGAAGTAAGAAAAAGTGCTCAGAATCCAGGGTCACCACTCAGGAGGTGCTGGACCAGAGGGCAAAAGCAGATGAGTGGACAAAAAGAAGTAAAAAAAAAAAGAAAAAAAAGAGAAGAGAGATGATTTGATACCCTCTGTACAGCCGTTTTTGATAGAAGCTTTAAGCCTTCCTTCTTCTCACACTGAGAAGGGATAGAAAGAGGGGGAAAGGTCTCCCCTACCTTTTCTCAGGAGATCCACACATCTAACATGCTCCATTCCGGTGAGGAACGATGAGCTGACAATGAGTTCGCACCACCTGCTCCCGACCTTTACTGAGAGAGACAGGCCCCCGGCCTATTTTTAAAGAGACAAAGCTTGCCCTGGGTGACAGCTCCAGCCCAGACGCGCCTTTCCCCATGTGGGAGATCCATAATCATCACCGAGAACAAGCCAGAGAGAGCAAAAGAGACAGAGAGAAACCGAGAGAGCTCGGTTCCCGAGGCTGAGCCTGGGACAGTGGGGAATGATGAACTATCAGTATGGCAGAATGAGACTTCCACATACTAGTATGAACACAGGGCTTCTTCCCCTTACTCACTCTAATGGACTGCTCCCACTCAGCACTCCATCTTACTGAGGAGCGCGAGCTCGCTTTCGCACCACTAGCACACAGGGAAGTCTCCAGAAAAGGAAAAGATTAAATGTGTATGTTTAGCCCTCCCACTGCTGCGTGTCACAGCATATAACAATAGGAATAATTTCAGGGCGAAGAAAGAATAATAGAAAAGTTATAAAACATTTCAAAGCAAGATTTATGTTGTTAGCATAGAACAAAATTGGGCAATAAAATGTTTTCCTCAGCAGGAAAAGAATTACATTTCATTAACATTACTCTGTGAAATCCATCACAGATTACAGGAGCTAATGCAGGCTTGTACAGCTGTAAAATATTCCTCTCAAATTTTCGGAGAACCCTGAACTGTCACGCTGAAATATAGGAACTGGGTAAACACACACTCTCCACCATCATTCATATTAATTATGCGTTATTCTGACACCTCGCCCATTCCTGCCAGTCCAAACCCTCTCTTACCTGTGTTAACTCTGTCGCTTCTTCTGCCAAAGCCAGGCGATGTAAATAAAGCTGACAGGTGACTCCTGTTAGAGGAGCCTGTGTGTGTTTGTGTGCGTGTGTGTATATGTGTGTGTATGCATGCGCACATGTGTGTGAGACAGAGAAGGCAGGGTGCGTCGATGAGTGGGTGTCTGAGTTGTACATAGATGCCATGCACTTGGCAGCACAGGGGTTGCTTGTTTTTATTTTCCAAACTGACATCAGTCCTAAACGCTGATAGACATCTGGCACAACACGGGGCTGACACGTTATTTTAACACACGCAAATGCCGTCTTTTCTCCTATTTAGGTGAACATAATGCCAGCTGAGTGATGACAAGCATCGCCTGGTAGCGACAGTTCTGCACAGATATGCCATGTACAAATGATAGAAAAATGACATTGAGATTAAACTGAGGTCAAAAAAGAATTGCGTAGAGTTCTGGCGGGAAAATGCTATGAGCAAAATGGGGGCAATTTCAGTTCGTAATCCGTGCAAAAGGAATTCAGAAAATACTACACACTTACTATGTGTAATTACAGTGTGTTCCATGAAGCTCTTATGCTTACAGTCATTACAGTGTGAGTGTGGCATTTTCTGCCATATCGAGTCCTTAAAACTACAGATTTTCCTGAAGTGAAATATGGTCCTGTTCTGCACATTTCTCAGTCACAAGAAAAGGTAGAACGTTTTAAATCTGGTTAAAAACATGAAAAGATTTCTTTTCAAGATTCCATTAAATTCAGTTGGAAGACTCCAAGTTAAATTTGGCTAAAATAAGTTAGTTACATTTCCATTTCTTGTTATGAGTGGTACAAGCTGTTGACCACCAGGGGGCCGATGATTTGTACAATACTGTAGATACACAAAAAAACACACTTTACTATCATTTATAGTTGTAAGGGCTCGGGTTGCACCGTATATCGGTACCACGGTAGTATCACGACGCTAAAGCTTCAAAATACCGCCGATGTCACTGTATTTTCTAAACGGTAGTATCATCAATACAGTAGTGCCATAAGAAATGTTCTGTGTGCAGCACTTAATATTATTTTCACTAAAACGTCACATCTTGCTGCTTTTACAGAATACACAAAGGCTAGGGACACTTCGTTTAACCTAAATTATTTAATCGTTAAAGATTTCGTGTTGGCTAGTAAATGTAACGCTAACCACTTTGTGTAAATACTAAAATTAGCTGAAGCAAGCTAACATCATGCTAACCACTGTGTGCAAATGCTAAAATGAGCCGAAGCGAGCTAATGTTACGCTAACCGCTGTGTGTAAATACTAAAATTAGGCGTGTTCGCTAGTAAGCGAGCTAACGTTACCAAATGTATTATTATTATTATTATTAATTTTAGTTTGTTTCCAAATTCAGTTATTTATTCCTAAAGTTGGGTTCATTCTTAGTATTGCTCTAGGGAACAATAGATGAAATGTGTGGCACATAGAATTAGTTGCTTTCCTAGTGTATGATTGTTCTTGAATTTTTCAAATAGCCAATTATTCATTCCCATTAATAAAGTATTCTGAGAAAAAGACAAATTATTTTGTAGATACTACTAGTATACTACTTGGTATCGTGATATTTCAGCTGCTACAGTATCGTAACATATTTTTATGGCATCGTGACAACCCTAGTATGAGGACCTGTTGTGGTGAGAAAAGAACAGAAACCGCAATTTATGTAATTAAATTAAATAACTAACGCAACTAAGGTCAGAATTCACGAAGAAGCAGTGATCACGAAATGTTCATATCTATCTGGGGTGAAAAACACACACAAACAAAACAAAACTAAACAAAAAAAATAGCAGAAGAGGACAAACAGACCCAAAACCCCGGTAAGTAATTAATGCTAATTAACTGTGTTTAGACAATTTGTCTGCTTTGTTGCTTCCAATTGTTGGCATCACTGAAATAGAAAAAGTTAGTGGCTAACTAGCTAGCTAGTTAGTATTTAATGTAGAGTAAGTCTTAGGCTAACACAAGTTTAGTTGCTAGCTAGTTATTACTATCACTGACAAGAGAAGGCTGTTGAGTTTAAAGGTAATCACTGTGAGGTAGTTAAAACTTCAACCACTTACAGTTCTTTTCTAGAACTAGAGCAACTCAGACGATCAGAACCAACGAGGAAATTATTTTTGCTGAGTTCAATTCAGCTCAGTTTTCTTTACATAGCACTTTTAACAATGGACATTGCCACAAAGCAGCTTTACAGAAATCTAGATATAGAGAACATTTAAATTTCACCATGCTAAGTAGCCTAATGGTGTTATGGTCATATTTGGGCCCCTGAGCAATTTGTAAGTTAACATGATCTTTGCTGAAAGCCTAGCCAAGGTTATCTCTCAAGGTTATCTCATCCTACACAGGGTTGTGGGGAGCTTGGAGCCTGTCTCTGGGAAGTCAGGGCACAAGGCGGGTGACACCCCGGATGAGATGCCAACCCATCACACACACATTCACACAATCATGCAATGAGATGAACCACTAAAACTCCAACTTACACACACCTTTTTTTCCATTTTTGTTTTCTGACCCCAGGTTTGTCGGTATTAATATTTGTCCGTTTCCCCCCATCTCTATAGGCATATACAGTAAGTATATAGTAGCCAGCCTAGCAGGCAAATTATTTAAAGATGAAATGAGATGCCAAAATCAGCTGTATCGGCAGCACCAAAGTAGAAATATAAGGAAGTGTGGTGGCATCCCTTGCTCATCCTGGCGATGATGTACTTTTTACTGGTTGCTTAGAAGTCAGCAGTGACCGGACCTAATTATTTCCAGCCAGTTTATTTTGCATCCTGAAGAAGTAAGAGTGCTGAAGAATGTAATGGTATGCTAACAAGCCTAATTTAGCATTGGTTTCAGAAATTAAGGGCATATGCAAAGTGTGTATACATGCAGAGTTGACACATACACAACCCCTCTAAATTCTGACCCATATTATTTCCATATAGGTCAATATTTTTAGGTACAAAGAAGCCTTTGCATAGACCTAGAAAACCCTGCATATCTTTTGGTGAATACACACAATTGTTCACACACATACACAAACAGGCTGGCACAGTCCTTCTTTTAGCCCCTGCTCTCTCTGATGAAAAAAAAGAAAAAAGAACACCAACAAAAACAGCTCTCTTCCACATTCCCCCATGAAGAAGCTCTTCATACTGTAGGTAGGCTCTTCATATGTCTGCTCCTCCTCTCCTCTTCTGGCACATTACAATTAGCCCGGGATTCTCCTTCAGGGCAAAAATGTGTTGCTGTCAGATATGTGGGATCCATTTTACTCTAATGTCATTATTGCAGAAGGGGGAAGAGCTCTCCGTGGCCTCGTCTGGAACAGATTAAGGGCGCTCTCTCGCCCACAAGACGTCTCTCACCTTTGGCACCTTCCTCTGGATCCCGCCTAAGCTGCACTCTGCCAGCAATAACGTGCCCCATTTGTTTTCTCTCTTGCTCCCCCTCCCCTTTCCACCACGCAGCCAATCGATTGGCTGCAAGGGGGTCAGCTGTGTTTGAGTGATTGTTCTAATGTTCGGGGCCAGCAACTCCATCAAAGGGGCCAATAAAGTGAAGACGGTTTTGACCCCCCCACACACCCCCTCCCTCCTTCTGCGGTAGCCACGGTGACATGCTTGTGCAAACACGGCCAGCCATTTGGCGCGTCACATGTCTTGCCAAGGGGGGGGGGAGTAAAGAGAGGGCGCTGGCTCGCATGCCAGATTATACATCTGGCCGCTGCTTGCCAAGAGGGAATCCATCACATTTCTGCCACCTTTTCTATCCCTTTCTATTCTGGTTTTCACCCTCTCTTTTCATTCCCTACTGTCTTTCTTTCTTTGAGCCTATACATCCCCATCATCCCCAGTTTGTTTTTTCTTTTTGCAAAACATGCTTCTGAGATCAAAGTGGCAGGGAATATTAATTCTGGGCTAAACTATCCGCTCAGAGCGCAGGGATCAAACTGGGGCTAAAATCATGCTTTGTTCTTCTCCGAAAGATAAGAGGGAAAAAAAGAAAAGAAAAGAGAGAGAGAGAGAGAGAGAGAGAGAGAGAGAGAGAGAGAGAGAGAGAGATGCAGCAGGGCTGAAGATTTATCCATAACAAACACTATTGAAAATGATTGTATGGGTAAACCTGAGTCCATCTAAACCTACACTCCTGCACTTAAACTGGCATATCTGCAGATATTAACAGCCAATAGATCTGTCACGCAATAGTTAATTAAAACAACAAATAACAGACCTACTCTAAAAGTGAAAGGGGAGAAAATTGCATTTAAAGGTCCAATTCCAGGGCACGGTGGCTTAGTGGTTAGCATCTTTGCCTCACACTTTCGGGGATGGGGGTTCGAATTCTACCTCTGCCCTGTGTGTGCATATTCTCCCTGTGATTGAGGGGGATTCCTCCAGGTACTCCGGTCCCCCCATGCCCCCACCTTGTGCCCCGAGTTCCCTGGGATAGGCTCCAGGCTCCCCATGACCCTGTGTAGGATAAGCGGTATGGATGGCTTCCAATTCCACTGACAGAGGCCCTGCCAACCTCTACATTTATAACTTAATCTATTAATAGAAAGATTTTAAGCATCATCCACATCAGTCTCTGTCTGAGGTAAAAGTCCCTTGCGTTTTACACGGTTTAAACGCGAGCCTCGTCATTTGACTGATACTCTGTCTGCTGACAACTGTACCGCATAAAAGTGCTCTTCTCTATTTTGACGGTGCAGCAACATCCCTAATAATTTGAGAGTCATCTCATTACAAACCAAATTTCACTGTGGCATGGAGCTGTGCAAACACTTGATCAAATCACGACTGTCATGAATTCCCCTCTGAGTCGAGCACAGTGAGCGCTGCTCGTGATTGTCATTCATTCTCCACGTGGTTTTGTTTGTTTTGACTTGTGCCATTGTTTTGCTTTTGCTCCTGTCTCCACCCCTATCCTGTCTTTGGTCCGCTACCCACTGTGTTCACCTGTTCGCCGATAGCCCTTCAATGGTTTGTCTATTTAACCCCTGCTGTCTCTGTCTATCATTGTGAAGTGTTATTATGCTTTCTGTTGCTGTTACGTCTGAGACATTTGAGTTCCATGCTTTATGGTTCTGACCCTTGCCTGGTTTTGTGTGTTGATTATGGATTATCCTATGTTAAACCTTTTGTTTTGACCAACGTTAAGTACTCTGACTATGATTTCTGGATTGTCCACAATAAAACACATGTTGCATCCTGTCTCCAACTTCCACACGTTACAATTACATCAGTTGCGTGAGAGAAGTACAATTAGCCATTATGCTTTTACGCATCTTTGGGCTGCGTTTACAGCTGATTTTTGATTAAGGCAAAGTTATAAAGTAGCCTAAATAAAAACATTTCACAAAAACATTGTTTCAGATGAATATATTTATTTTTTCTTAAAGCAGAGATGTCAAAGTCGGTTACTGGGAGCAAACTAGCCCTCATTTTTTATTTTTATTTTATAGAACTCAGCGAAAGTGACATCTGATGTCTTTTCCCAAGCCACATCATATATATCTTAGATGTGGCATAGGGATTTCAGTAAAGGGGAATCCTTCAGCAAAGGTTAATGCGAAGCCATCCTCAATAAAATAAAAAAAAAGATCTAATGTGCAAAATATAAAGGAAAATAAAACATTCACGTCGAGTAGACGCTACAATAATATTCCCATGGAGTTAGGGGCTGGTGAGAATATTTCAGTGACCTGGGGCTTAGATCCCTAAGCGCCAGAGCATTTTGTTAACTCACTGGCTAAACATTTATGACCACAGCTGTAATTATACAAAAGCCCAAATGAAACTAAACACTATTAGTGATCTACTCAACAAGTAGAAAGTAATCCAAGACTCCAGTTTACGTGTAATGGGGCCCAGTGATGATGAAAAGAATTAAAATAAAACAGTCCGAGAGCAAACACAATATATCATGATTGACGGAGTCAAGAATATAGAGGCTGAGAGAAGAAAAGTGACGTTTTCACATCGCGTTCAGGTTCGAGTTTGTTTTTGTCGGCTTGTCAAATGTAAAAGCGGTGATAAATTTCATCATCATTATCTGTTTATACCGCTCACAACTCTGCCTTCATGATGTCAGTCAGTTAAATAGGGTTTACACACACACTGATACACACACACACACACACACACACACACGCACACACACATACACTGACCATACACATACAAACCTTTAGCAGAGGTCCTATGGGTGAGGAGGTCAGTCTGCTGACTGTTTAACAGCTTTCTGCTCACTGAAACTGTCCAGATTCCCAGTGATCTCAGCCCAATAAAAACAGACACAGCGAAGGTGGAGTAAATCACAGCAGAGCTTGAGATGTGATGACAAAGTATGACCTCCACCATGTGGGCAACCACACTAACACTTGCTGCCACTGCCTCTACGTGTGTTTGTGTGTGTGTGTGTGTGTGTGTGTGTGTGTGTGTGTGTGTGTGTGTGTGTGTGTGTGTGTGTGTGTGTGTGTGTGTGTGTGTGTGTGTGTGTGTGTTGTTGATTCAATTTTTATAACAGCAGCTCTGACAATAGTGAGGGCTTCATGTTCATGTTCATGTTCATATGAACGCACTCATTCTAATACGTCATCGTTTCTATAGTAACAGCTTACTCTGCGACTTGTATGGATTATGTACAACACCAACAGAATACAAAATGTATGAAATTGGTGGTAATGTTTCCTGTAAGCAGATGTTTAGTTAACATTTTTGGAAGGAGTCTCTACTGTCAGTGCTTTGTAACTGTGAAAGTCTGTTTTTTGTTTAGTTTAGTTTTACTAAACTATTTATTAAACTGTTTATAGCTATTATAATGCATATGATGACTGATGATGACTAACGTATTTTTTGCAGAAGTTCAACAAACATTATATATAATATCGCTTATATAATGATGAATGACATATATGTTAAAAAGGACATGTCATTTTTTAATCAATGAATAAATGTCATCATTAGCATGTTGCTGTGGTAGAAGAGGAATAAAACCAAGCTATTGGAAAATAATCAACTTTGGGCTGGCAGCATTATCACACTACCCCATTGTTGATTATATTCGCTCTACATTAACAGCACTCTACATCATGTTTTATTTCTCACTGATTCAACTGTAATGAACAAATAGTTTATTAATCACATTTAAGTCCACATTATTCTGACTCAGGCAGACGTGCCTCCCGTGTGTCAGGATGAATGCTGACAGCAGCTCTGAGTAATGACTGCTGGTCAGGAGATATGCTTTTCACATAGTCTTGAACTGTGAGAACTAGCAGACATCAGAATCAGCATTTCTGAAGTCCAAATTCGCACCGCGTTTCCCTCTCACTCCCACACTAGTGTCAGCTAATTAATTTCAGCTGATGGCCAGTAAAGGATAAACATAGCTTAGATTGATGAATAGCAGGAATTAGTAAAAACAAAAGCAGCATCGAGTGTTAAAACTTGTCGGGATATATGCCAGAGCTCATTATAACAGCAGGATATATTAACTATCTGCCAGTTAGAGTTTTACATACAGTCAATTCCAGTAGTATTGGCACCCTTTATGAGAATAAATAATTAAATTATTAATTATTTCAACCTCAGTTACCAGAAGGAAATATTTCGCCTGTAAAAATACTGTATTTTTGCGAGAGCCAGGTGATCCTACAACTGTGAATACAATCGGTCCTTTTTGGCTCACAAATGCTTATACAAACTCACACACATGGGCGCAAATGAGTAAGATTATAAGCGTAAACATATGGTGACCCTCTGTAGTTTTATTTTCAGGTTTTCACATTGAGGTTTATTCTCATGTCACAGATTACACAGTTACTAAGAAACATAAAAGAAGACTGAATGTGCAGAGAACCAACACCAATAAAATGTATTGTGTTATACATAACACAATATAAGAATAGAAAAATAGAATATGCATACTGTGCAGTGTTTTTTTCTGCAAATAAGAGCAATGTAAACAGAGCAGGTATCAGCAGCTAAAGTGCAGAGTGCAGTAGTGTAGTGTAATTGCACACCCTGTTCTAAATGTTGAGTGATAACACTATTTTTATATAAAATAAAACATTTTCAAGTAGTGCATATTTATTATTTTTTTTTTCTTT
This sequence comes from Ictalurus punctatus, assembly GCF_001660625.3. Classification (NCBI taxonomy): domain Eukaryota; kingdom Metazoa; phylum Chordata; class Actinopteri; order Siluriformes; family Ictaluridae; genus Ictalurus; species Ictalurus punctatus. Next base: position 7,906,116 of record NC_030437.2, read on the forward strand.
TTTTTGCAGAACATTTGAGATCTTTAATTAAGTAACTAAGTGTGTAAGCAAGTAAGTTTATTGTCATTGAAATTCAACAAAAGGCTGAGGATCGAACGAAATACAGTTTCTCCTGAGTCAGGGTGATATACTTAACACTTAACAATATACAAAAATAGCAGACAGAGATTATATACAACAATATACAAAAATAGCAGACAGAGATTATATACAACACACACACCCGCCCACACACCCACCCACATACACCCCCCCACACACATATTTATATGTGCGTGTGTGTGTGTGTGTGTGTGTGTGTGTGTGTGTGTGTGTGTATATATATATATATATATATATATATATATATATATATATATATACACACACACACACACACACACACACATCATTCACTGCTTCACCATTCTCCTCACTGTATTAGTTTAATAATAATTTGGTTTGAATCATTTACACATGCTGCCCATTATTCTGAAGGCTGCCAGTAATTCTGGGGTTTCCTGTAAATCAGTGTCCTGCCCTGATCTGAGTTATAAAATTATGCAAAAGACTACATGTCATTTTAAGCCTAAACCTAGTATCTCAGTGGCATGTCAGAAAAGCCATATTGTCCCAACTTGTTCTTATTCGTGGGTGTCTGAGAGACCTGACCATGCATGGCTTATGTACGCTCAACCTAATCACGGAGTCACACTCTAGCACACCCAGTGTGAGTGTATGTGACTCAGCCAGGGGAGTAGAGCTTAGGCTAGAATGGTTGAAATGAGCTGCCTTGTACTCGGTTGCACGCATGTGCTTGCAAACATACGTGAGAACACATGCACACATGGTCTAAAAAGTCAGAGGTCAACCTACGATTTTTTTTTTCTTTTTTCTTGGCTCACCAAGCAGTGCAACAAAACCAGTCCTTATAGGCTTCTGCAAAATACTGATGGTTTTGAATGAGATGTCAGAATTTAATTGCTCTAAAAAGCTGCAAGGTGCAGCTGTCAATGTGAAACTGTAATTAATTCACTGTTAAACTCACCTTTACATATATATATACACATATAATTTCTTCTTCTTCTTCTTCTTCTTCTTCTTCTTCTTCTTCTTCTTCTTCTTCTGTGAATTGCATGTGAAAGCAAAACCCAGTAACTCAAGCCCCATGACCACATATGGCAGCGCTTTTTAAACTCCTCCGCCATTATTGTTATGGGAAGGCCCATTTCTGCCGAAACGCTTGATAGACCTAAGCAAACATAAAGCAGACATGTGGTGCGCTTTATGAAGAATGGCATCATGGGAGTAAAGGAGGAGGTAGTAAATGGTGTGCACATATAGAGCATCTTATAATGTAGTGGAGAGCTGTAAATTTCAACCTCAGGATGAATTATGTACTGAGCTCAAGAGTGCACGGTTAATATGGCCATATCAAAAGCATGGGAATACACTCCTACTGTGAAACAAGACACAACAGGAAATAGCTTCATGTTTTAATTCTGGGTGAGAGGGACCAATAACTGTCACGATTGTTTAGAAAAACCCAAGCACGAGGGTCCAGTGTCTGTTCAACTGCTTGAGATGGAGCATTGAAATTAAAAAGGCTGTGTGTGTTCAGTTTCCTCTTTTGGCTGCTGTGATGAGACAGGAACACCTGTTGTATGTGTGTGGCTTTAGCCTTTTTTTTTTTTTTTTTTTTACTTTTGGAGGACGACTGACATTTATAAGATTGGCTTCACTGTGCTGGTGCTGGTCTTCAGCTGCAAACAGCGTGCGTATACTTTCAAACGTGCCATAAGAAGAAAGGATCTTCCACTGTCCTTCACTGTTATCCTCTCCTTTACCTCATCAGCTCATCTATAAAACTCTGTCTCAGTCTGCTTAAACATGCAGAGAGGAGAAACTCAGGAGGAAGAAGGGCAAAGGAAGTGAGGCTCGAATGCCCACAGGAAGCTCATAAACCTGCGGCTCTGGGGTCAGCGCTCTCCGTTCCACAGCACTATGACGAGTCATAAAAACGTCGCTCGTTATCCAGTCCAATAAACCTAATAATAATAATAATAATAACAACATTTTATTTGTAAGATTTTCCTTGGGCAGTTGAGACGATGTTGTGTTTTGCTGTTGTAGCTCATCTGCTTCAAGGTCTGGCATACAGTACATATTGTACTGAGATGCTTTTCTGCTCAACACAGTTATAAAGAGTGGTTATTTGAGTTATCTGAATATTTTATAGCCTTCCTGTCAGCACTAACCAGTCTGGCCATTCTCCTCTGAGCTTTCTCATCAACAAGGCGGATCCAGTCACAGAACTGCTTGCTTTTTTAACTGTTTTTTTGTTTTTTGCACTCTAGGCACGGTTGTGTGTCAAAATCTCAGAAGATCTGCAGTTTCTGAAATATTCGAAACAGCTTCACTGGCAACAACCTTGTCATCATCAAATTCACTGAAAACTACATTTTCCCTACTCTGATGTTTGATGTGAACGTTAACTGAAGCTCTTGATCTGTATACACTCTATGTGATGTTATGAGTTCCACTGCTGCCACAGGATTGGCTGGTTGGATAATTGCATGAATGAGCAGGTGTCTAGGTGTTCCTAATAAAGTGGCTGGTGTGTATATATTGCAAAAAAAAAAAAAAATGAGAGCATGAAAACATGTAACATTTCCATCACGACTCCCAATAATGTACAGAGTGAAACCCAAAAATTACAATACACAGTAAAAATGGCTAAATATGTATGTAATATATATGTATATATATAATATCCATGTACTATATTAAAAATCTTTGCACACAGACACAGATGACCCGAACAGAACTCATACCCACTTATGACCAAGGCTTACTCTCTCATACTCCCATGTCGTGAGTGTCACGTCCCCCAAATGAGGCATAAAGAATGTAAAACGCATGTGGAGGAGTGTGAAGTAGTGCTACGTGGGCTGGTTCGGGGCACCAGAGGCCTCTCCACAGCCGTGCAGCTAGCAGACGTGTGTGAGAGGTTAAGCAGAACCTCCTGACCAAAGGGGAGGATGAGAGGAGCCGAATCTGAGAAGGAAAAGACCACCTACCAGCTATCTAGGAAGAACTGAAGAAAACCTCAGCCCAAGCTCAGGCCCACACTGGCCTCCTGCAGACGCATAAATAACCTGGACGGCGGCCGTTCATCATCACTTATTGGTGTATGTACATGTTGTGGGTTTGTGGGAACATGATTGGTTGGTGCATTCATCAATCTGATAGGAATCAGTCCCGTATAAGGCTGTATAAATCATTAGTCTGGTGAGGGCTGGAGCGCTGTGGTGCAGATAGTGATTATTGATGGTTTAATCCAACTCATGTATGTTTGAACTCTGGGAAAGAATCTGAAACGGTTTTTTATTATTGCCTTCCATCTATCTCATAATATCATTAGAACAACTATTTTCAGGAATACTTTCATTATGTGAGTGTTGCAATGTAATGCAGTTTTTGTAAAGCTTTTAAGAGGAATTGTTTGAGGCTTATTATCCGTTCCATGGTGGCATAGTGGGTCGCACTAGTTAGTTTACATCACACTTCCAGGGTTGAGGGTTTGAATCCCACCTCTTCCCTGCGTGTGTGGAGCTTGCATGTGCTCTGGGGGTTTCCTCTGGGTACTTCGGTTTTCTCCCCTAGTCCAAAGACATGCATTGTTGGAGAGCTGATTGGCATTTCCAAATTGTGCCCTGTGATGGACTGGCGCTTTGTCCAGGGTGTTTCCTGGGATAGCCTGAAAACATATTTGTTTACTCAAGCTTACCATGAATAGAAGTTCTTTTACGCAAAGTACACAGTCTTATCCAATACGTGATAGTAAGCATACCTAACAATCTCTCCCTCTCTTTAACTCCCTCTCCCTCTCCTTCTGTCGAGCCACACATGATTTTATGGAGATGCCAGTGATCCTGACCCTTACTGCTCTCTGGACCTGCCTGATCTATCCTGATGCTCTTCCTCTGGATGGCGCTCTCATCAACTGGAGGCTACAGCTTGGAGATTGCTGAGGAAGGTGCCACTTGAAGTATCTTGGAAATGGTTTTGGACGTCGATTCCACATGGACGTTCTCGCTGTGGTTGCTGGGACTACGGTTGCTGCTATGGCCTTAGGACTGCAATTACCACATGCAATAAGTCTCCTTTAGTGAACAGTGGACTAGTTCAACAGACTTCATATAAAAACCATAATGAACTTTCTTTTACTCTCACACTATCCGTTGTTACCCAGATGAGGACGGGTTCCCTTCTGAGTCCGGTTCCTCTCAAGGTTTCTTCCTCATATCATCTTAGGGAATTTTTCTTCACCACCGTCGCCACCGGCTCGCTCAATAGGGATAAATCCACATGCTTAAAATCTCTATCCCGTGTTTATATGTTTCTGTAAAACTGCTTTGAGACACTGTCTATTGTTAAAAGCGCTACACAAATAAAATGGAATTGAATTGAAAAAATAGGCTCCAGGCTCCCCGTGAACCTGTGTAGGATAAGCGGTATGGAGAATGGATGGATGAGTTTCAATCAATAAAGAAATAAATAATAATGAAAAGAAAATACACAAGTACAGACTTCCTCCCAGAGTCAACTTTTCCTCATAATAACTTTATTCTCTTTCATGACTGTACGTGTGTGTGTGTGTGTGTGTGTGTGTGTGTGTGTGTGTGTGTGTGTGTGTGTGTGTGTGTGTGTGTGTGTGTGTGCATGTCCTTGTTTTCTTTCTCTTTACTTCTCTTGAATGAAGTTTAGCAGGATGCTTTCAAAAAGCCCTGAGGGTAAATACTCTTTTCAAAAGTAAACAGAGTCATACTGACCTTGCCAAGAGAACACTACTGCTGACAAGCCGTGCGGTTTTAAGGCTGCTTAGCAAGGGTCACACTATAACCAAACATTTTTTTCCACCCTGAAAACTGCAACTCAAGTGTACAAAGTCAGTGTAATTAATGAACCTCCTCAACAAAAACAATCTACTGTGTTTTAGCCCTTCGAAAACCAGTCTGAGTTGAGGAAAAAAAAAAAAAAAAGCCTATGAGATGATGAAAATGGGTGGGGAGAGTAGAGGGGTGAAAAATTCCTCAGCAGTTTATTTAAGGGCCGGATATGAGTAACTTTAAAGGCATCTGTTTTTAGTTTAACACAGGGGTTAGAGGTTAGCAGTCCTTGGCTTGGAGCAAGGTTGGTGAGCTCTTTAGACATACAACACGATAAGACTGCAAATAGCTCAGAGTGACTCCCTTGTGTGCACGCCCGCACACACACACACACACACACACACACACACACACACACACACACACACACACACACACACACACACACACACACACACACACACACACACACACACACACACACACACAAGTCCAGAGACCTATGACTTCTCCTCTGACCTTGCTTGTTATTGGATCCAAGGGTTACTACCACATGAGGAACATTTTGGCGTGAAAAGGATACCTGAGCCATTAATACTTGTGTACAGGAGGAGTGTATTTGGTGTAGAAGAGCACTTTTTAGGTTTGTAAGTATACAATGAGTTGTCCATCTGCGCTAGGCACAATTTGTCAACATCCTTACAGCACCCAACAATTGAAAGTATTAGCAGGTATTAGTAAAAAAAAAAAAAGAAAGAAAAGCAATAATACCTTAAAAAATTCACAATGAACAATTCCAGTGACACCTGGTGAATTCCAGAGGCTACATTTTGCAAGACTCTCTCAGGAACTTCTGGTTTTGCGCCTCTAACAAACATCTTCTGGTCATGAAAACGGAATTGAATAGTTTTTTCTTTTTGAAAACCCCAATAATGAACTAAACGCTTCAATTTGTTCCTCTTGTTCTTCTTTTGCTTCCATCACCAGAGCTGAACAATACTTGATTAATTGTACTTTGTTACGGTAAATTGTTTATACTATACTGTATAAGTATTATTTAGGTCTATTTATACTTTTCTCAAGTATTATTGAAACGGAATACCTGAACTCTTAATTAATTACATTTCAAAATACATTTTTTTTTAGATCTTCAAAGCACTATATATATATATATATATATATATATATATATATATATATATATATATATATATATATATATATATATATCTCAAATGGGCTCAGTTTGGCATTTATTTACTTCAGTTTAATTCAAAGAGGCTTTAACAAAAAAAAAAAGGCATGTCACATGACTAGAAGGTACTGTTTTGCACATCCCTTTCTTCAATCACAAGGCATGGTGAAGAACATCATTGGAAGGCTCTCAAGATGTAATTAATTTTTCAGTATTAGGCAACACAAAATAATAATAAAAAAAATGGTTGAATGTAATCGTTGCCACATGCCAACAAAATGCGATAATGGAACTGTGGTATGTGCATTCATGAACTGAAACAGACCTTTGTAGCAAAAAAGACATTTACATTTTTTCACATTCAAAGGAAGAAAAACTGCTGTAATTTCAGACATTTTGCAATTATTTTCAAAATGTTATGTTTCAAGAGAAAGAATTAAGAATTCAGAAGAAAGGATTAAAAAGATACATGTTTGGATCCAGTTTTTGTATGTATTTTGAGTGAGTAAATCCACCCACATTCTTTTTACAAGTGCAATTCCTTTCTAGAAGATTTCTGGAAACTTTTACATGCTTACTGAACGGTCTGGAAAATGCAGTAATTGGAATTACTCATAGATTTTGTGTTATGACTAGCACTGATTCCAGTCATATAATTGGCTTGGAAGCAAGATAAATTCCAGCTAATGGTAATCAAACTAATAATCAAACTATTTATAGGCAAAACAGTGTAGTTGTAGACAGTTTAGATACATAATAAAATATATTTTTCACATGAAAACATGACCTTACCTTAATTTGATCAGTTAAAACATTTACTTTCTACTAGTAGCAATATATTTTAGTTTAATTGGAGTACAGTTTTTGGCTGGATACTTCCACTTTTAATTGAGGAAGACTTTAGCACATTATCTATGGTTATTACATTACTTTGGGTATAATTTCTCAGTACACTGTCCATTCTCTGTGTAAGGGGGTCATGTGCAGGTATGTTCATGCTCTACAGTTCCAGACTTTTGAAACTTCATTATTCCAGCCCTACTATAAGTTATAAATGATAAATTACCTAATATAATATTTAAATAGTTAAATTAAATTTAACTATTTAAAATTTCCATTTGACTTGACTTGAGCAGGTCAGTACCCAGGATTTCAGTGTTGAAATCCTTTTGGTTTTTCCCATGTTGATGAAGGTTGAGTCTGCAACCTCACTAGACAGTATGTGCAATCTCATATTTGTCAAACAGAGTTTCTGGATACTAATTAAAATATTAATAATGATAAACATATCAACAACAATAATAATGACTAAAGGATTAGAATCAATTTATTGGTTTCACTTGCATGTAACTAGGAATTTGCCATGGTAGTGTTGGTGTAAAATAAGGGACATGTGTAAATAATATAAATAGTGAAAATAATACAATACCACGGTGCAAATACAAATAACTGAACCAGTATAAATAATACAGTAAAACAGTACTGCAAATACAAATAAGATAATATAGCAATTTTGATATAGCTGTACTAAATAACGCAAACTATATAAAAGATACAATCAATACAAATAAAGCTTAAAAGATTCAAAAAGTCACTGCAAATATGTATTAAAAATGTACATATATAATAGCAATTTCAAGTGCATTAACTGTTTTGGTGTACTAGAAATAGTAATTCATTTAAATTCTTTAGGAGAAATGCTGACAGGAAAGAAATGCTTTAAATAATGCTTTAGGAATTGCTAATAATTTTGATGAATAAAAATCTAAAATGATTTTAGGTAGAGGAAAAGTCAGTCGTTTTTCTAATAGTCTGAGTGGGAAATATGTAATATGTAAGATGATTAATTATTAATATTTGTCTAACAATATCTTGGCAAGTATATGGTTCCATATTTTAAACATTTTTGGTTTATTAGATTTTATTATTTTACAGTTCAATACGTGGCCCATATTATAAATGATGTACAATACAAAATAGAGCAGCTAGTCGACTCTCAGACTAGTCATGAATCCTTATATACAGTGATACTGACATGTAGATATTCATTGCACTTGTAGGCTTCAAGAGAAATGAAAAACCTTCATATCGTAATAAAACATGCAAGCAGAAGACTGGTGACTGTCTTCTAACCAAGACCTAAACCTGGGTCATATTAATCTTTACAGAAATGTGTGTGTGTGTGTGTGTGTGTGTGTGTGTGTGTGTGTGTGTGTGTGAAGGGCATGGGGGCACACTTGCAGCCCCTCCAGCGAGAGGTCGGAGATTGTGTGTCCTGCGGGTGGTGTTTGTCACGTAGGAGAATCTTGTTATATACTCGCTGCTACTTACCACTGCGATAAGTCATCGTTATGGTGCTCCGACCTGGCAACCCAGTGATAAGGGAGCCATGTTCAATCACAGCAGCGGCTAATATTTCAAATTCCATATTGTCCGCCTCCAGCCGGACATACCGCTCTAACCTCTCTCTCGCTCTCCTGCCACACAGTCACAGAAGAAGAGCTCTCTGTTTCTGATGAAGCTCTCTAGGGGCTGAGTGAACATTGACTACCCTGCAGTGTCACTGTCACTTCCAGAGACGGATGCTTGCATCATGTAGACCAGCACTGAGTGTGTGTCAAAGCATGACACATGTTCAGCTGAAATAGTAATATAAGTGAGGACAAACACTTTGGGTTGTGCTGTTCTAGGAAAAAAATAATAAAGAATCCAGTGTGAAGCGTTACCACCCCAATGCTGATTGCTTTCCAGAACAGAACACCCCAAAGCGTTTATTCCTCTTATACCGCAGCAAATTACCAACAATGACAAATTTTCATTTAATTCTGTATGACTTTTTATGCTATTAAATCACTAACAGGTGAAGTGAATAACATTTATTATCTCGTTACACTGGCACCTATGAAGGGGTGGGATATATTTATGAGGCAGGAAGTGAACAGTCAGTTCTTGAAGTTGATGTGTTGGAAGCAGGAAAAATGGGCAAGTGTAAGTGTAAAGCAACTTTGACAAGGGCCAAATTGTTATGGCTTGACGACTGGGTCAGAGTATCTACAAAAACAGCAGGTGTTGTGGGGTGTGTCCGGCATGCAGTGGTTAGTATCTACCAAAGGTGGTCCAAGGAAGGAGCTTCCCATAGGTAGAGATGCACTATGGGAAGAATGCAAGATGGCGGAGGCAATGTGATGCTCTGGGCAATCTTCTGCTGGGGAATCCAAGTATACCCGTCCATGTTAACAGTGTTCCCTAATAGCAGTGGATTCTTTCAGTGGTATAATGTTCAGGAACGGTTTGAGGAACATGACAAAAAGTTCAAGGTGTTGACTTGGCCTCCAAATTCCCCAGATCTCAATCCGATTCAGCATCTGTGGGATGTGCTGGACAAACAAATCCAATCCACAGAGGCCCCACCTCGCAACATACAGGACTTAAGGGATTTCGTGGTGCCAGATACCACAGCACACCTTCAGAGGTCTTGTGGAGTCCACGCCTCGACGGGTCAGAGCTGTTTTGGTGGCACAATATTAGGCAGGTGATTTTAATGTTATGTCTAATTGGTGTAGTTACATCTAATCTTGTGCAACATTCGTCAGACTGAAGCTAATAAGACAAAAAAAAAACAAAAAACAACAATTTGTCATGTTACAGAGAAACCACAAAGCACAAAGTCTTACATACACAAACTGGTAAACATACCAACTGACTGTTACAAAGTACTGCCACTGGAGACCATACATGTCAAACGTTTCCTTACCGAAAGCTTCACCATATCAATGATTACATATTTTTCATTGTTAAATAGCGACACATTTTTAAATCCGTTTATTATGAGCCTTCGATTACAGTATGTCAGGCTTCCACCATACCACAGACCAAGTCTTTGTGTAAGCTATTACTCTAGAAATGATAACGTATTAATGTTCCACTCCCATTTCATCAGAGCCGAGGTGATGCTGCAAATTGTCATGTGTTTGTACAGCTTTAGGAGATGGCAGTTTAGCAGGTGCATGGCGCTGTAAGTACACCTGAAATCCAACACTAAGCGGATTAGAGTAAGAATGATATCTTTCTAGTAAATAATGCTACGTGAGCAAAGAAAGAGAGAGAGAGAGAGAGAGAGAGCAAAAGACGAGAGAAAATAGACACTAAATTAATGAGCTTTCATTCTGCAGATTCATCCGCAAAACACAAAATGAGTGTTTATATAAATATAAAAATCACAGGTGTTAAGTCCTCCACAAACAGGAACATTTAATAGGGTTCTGTTTGGAGTACATGTTAGAGCAGATAAACACATTTCTAGATAAAATGCTTTTTTTTTTTTTTTTTTTTTTTTTTACATTTAATTTATATATATATATATATATATATATATATATATATATATATATATATATATATATATATATATATATATATATATATAACTCTAATCCACAACTTCTGTAAACACATAGAAATTGGAGAATTTTTTTTTTTTTACCTCTTTCTTTTTTCCTAAGTTTGAACAGGTCAGTGATTTTTGATGCAAGCATAAAAAACATATCATATCTCAGCCTGGAGGGAGCAGCAGATTCTTTGTACCTGGTGGACTGTGTATTGTCACAACACAGGATACGAACAATCTCACTCGGACAGTGTAAGAAAAAACGCTTCTTTTTATTATACCGACTCCTGAAGCATGAAAAAGTTTTGGCTGGCTTTCACTTAGGTCTGCTGAATGCCAAAGGTTATCACGTTCACTTCATGAACACCTGGGCCCTGCTCTCGATAGCCTGGATTTCTCTTCCTTCTCACCCCTCTCGATTTCCTCCATCCCTGCCTCCTCTTTTTCCTCTTTTTAATTTCTTAATTCCTCAGAGTAGCCCTCCGTGACTACCTGGGGTCCTTAGCTGCCCACTCATGGGGAGCAAAGTGCTGGATGTTTACACCTGCTAGGCTGGATTCAATGTGTGGAGGCGGGTTTAGGGCGGCACAGCTTGCTCCGCCTCTCCTCCCCTCGCCCAAAGGAAACAATTGGACTGTAGCAGGCCATCAATGGGCCTCCCAGCTGGGTGCTGGACTCATTGAGTGGAGAGGCGCTTGAGGAGAGTGAAGGGGATGGAGAGATGGGCGAAACCAGAGGGTGTAGAGTGACTGAGTTGGGTGTTCAGCTGATTTCAGTCAACAATCGGGGCATTCTGAAACTGTTGAAGTGTACAGAGGGAGGGAGTGAGGACAGGACTAATAGAGAAGCTCCTGTGAAGCTGTGAATGTGTATGAAGGACTCATGGGCTATAAAAACGTTTGATATTGGAGTAAATCAAAAGCAATGAAATTCATCCTCAGCTTGATATTTACTGTTATACAGGGAACTGTTGAATTCTTGAATCTGATTGGTCAGAAGGTGTTGATTAATCAATTCACACTATGACACCACATTGAAAAAGAATCTGGGATTCTTTTTTTTTTTTTTTTTTAATTATTTAAAATTGGAAATAAACAGAAGCTTTTAGAGAATATTGAAATATTTAAAAGGAATGTTCAATACCTTGAATTTGTAATATTCAAGATTCTGCACTATTTCTGGGTCTCTATTTAAATGTAAGCAAATTTGTGATATTGACCATGTTAACTCTTTTGTACCAAAGGTCAGGTTTTTTTGGTGTGAGTTTTATCTCTTCAATTGAAGCATGTGTTCAGATGACACGCAGCTGGATTTGATCTAAAATGGATCATAAGGTTTTGCACAAATGTGTGGAGTCCATGGCAGCAAAAAAGGGAACGTTCCAAATTCTAAGAAACTCTGAAATTCATTTAAATATCTCAAACAACAACTTTTCCCTGAAGTGGTTGTCAGTGATATACTCAGCAAAAAAAAGACACGCCCCTTTTTCAGGAGACTGTATTTTACAGATAATTTTGTAAAAATCCAAATAAGCTTTACAGATCTTTAAAGGATTTTAAACGATGTTTTTCACGCTTGTTCAATGAACCATAAACAATTATTGCACATGCACCTGTGGAACAGTCCTTAAGACACGAACAGTTTACAGGCGGTAGGTGATTAAGCTCACAATTGCAACAACTTAGGACACTAAAGAGACCTTTCTACTGACTCTGACAAACACCAGAAGAAAGATGTCTAGGGTTCCTGCTCACCTGCGTGAACATGCCATAGCCCCGCTGCAGGGAGACATGAGGACTGCAGATGTGTCCAGAGCAATAAACTGCAATGTCTGTAATGTAAGACGCCTGAGACGGTGCTACAGGGAGACAGGAAGGACAGCGGATCGCCCTCGCAGTGGAAAATTCCATGTATCCGTGTGTCCCTGCAGACGTGATGGAGAACTTGTGGAAGAGTGGAGGAACATCTCACAGCAAGAACTGACCAATCTGGTGCAGTCCATGAGGATGAGATGCACTGTAGTACTTAATGCAGCACTTACTGACTGTCACTATTAATATTGACCCCCTTTTATTCAGGGACTCATTATTCCATCTCTGTTCCTCAAATGTCGGTGAAAAAAATATTTATACATGTTCAGAAATCTGCTGGAAATAAAAGCAGTTCAATGTCAGAGGATGTTTCTTTTTTTACTGAGTGTATAATCTGTAATGAAAATGGTTGCATTAAATTAGAAAAGTAAGCAAAATAGAAGCATTTTCACTAGTGCTCTCAGACTTTTGGACTGCATTATACATTCATATTAAAATATATTAATGCATGTTATAGTTTGTATAGTAACAGCTAATTCACATGGACTTTTATGGCAGACACTCCATGTCATCTCAGCCTTAATTAAAAAATAAAGTGTCATTATTTAATAAAGAAAAAAACAACAACATAAGAGCGTTGGTGAAACTTTCTGTAAGCAGGCATTCATTTAAAATTTATTGAAGGAGTCTCCAGTGTCAGAGCTTTGTAACATTTTTCCATCTCAGGAGAGTCTTCAGGACAGAGGGCTTTGTGTTTTGTTGTTTAGTGCTAACATGACAAGTTACATAGTTTTGTCTTATTAACTTCAGGAGAGGTAAAAGAGAGAGCGAAGAGGGAAGAACAGCTACTATACAGCTATACTGTATGCTCAAAATTAGTAAATGCAACTATACATAGTTCAAAAGTCTGATGTATCATTCATTAATAAATAAAAACGTGAAACTAGTTAGCAACTGGCTATGATGTAAAAGGAATAAAACACTTCAAGACATGCCCTTAAGTGTTTTATTCCTTATATAACACTATCGTATGACTATGGTTATGAGCAGAAAGACAACTCAGTAACTATCGTTCCCACTCGTGTAATGTTACGTGATATAATAATTATAGGTGAGTTGATGTGTTCAGTCATCACAGTGTAATAGCCGCAAATCTGTCAGAAACCTCTTGAGGCTTGTCAAGATACATTTACTGTGGGACAAATGAAGGCACGGAGGGCAGCTTTCCAAAACCCCAGTCACCAAGGGAAATGTTTAGCTCAATCATGTTCTAATTCAACCGGATGGGTTCATGCAGAAACGCAGTAAAATGTAGACACCCCACACAGGAGCCTGTGAAACAGGACAAGGTGTTTGTAGTAGAATACTGACAGATTCATGACTCTCTCTCAGCCTGGTGATGTCCCCCTACTGACACCTTCATCATGACACACACACACACCCACACACACACACACACACACAGATCTTTGTGAACTATAAGCCGCACTCTCTCCTCTGCTTTAAAACGGACTGACAGTGCTCTTTAATCCAGAGGGTTTCAAAGGTTCACTCCCCCCGAATACAAAATACACAGGTTTCTGAACTTTTGATCATGTTGAAGGGAGAGAGGAGCAAAAAAAAAAAAAATCTCTCAATAAAGTCTTCACATGATGGGGTTCACTTATAGTTCACTCCAGGCTTTTGTGCTTCCAGAAAAGTGATTCCTCAGGTCCTCTAAAATAAGGCAAAGTAACCACAATGCAACAGATTATTCTGCAGCCCATTAGACATTTCATTATAAATAAGCTTAACTTAAAACACAAAGTCCCGATACTGCCAAGCTTACATCTGTAACTTCCATCAAAAATATGCACATAGTGATACATTCATTTAATGCAAGATGAATGATAATTGCTTTATCACCATATAGTGAAACTTATTGTGAGTCAAATTATGACAATTTTATATATATATATATATATATATATATATATATATATATATATATATATATATATATATATATATATATATATATATATATAACAACAATAAAATAAATTAAATGATAAGGCAAGATTCTTTCTTTTTCAAGACATTCCAAATTGGCATACTGGCTATGCCCAATGCTTGTGTAATGGCTCTGACAGATTTTCTCTCTTTTCTCAGCTTCAAAATTGATCGCTTTTCTCCCTTAAGCAGTTCGTTGGTCTTCATGTTGGTTTATCCTGCTTTTCAGAGTCTCAGCCCAAGCCAATTTCTGACAATCTATGCCGTGTTCTTGTGTTAAAAAAATAATTAAATATATATATATATATATATATATATATATATATATATATATATATATATATATATATATATATATATATTTTTACATTTTTTTTTTTTTTTTACAGCAGGCAACAATAAAATAAAGTAAATAATAAAGAAATGATATGTGAATAGATAATTCTTTAAAATGTTATAGATTCAAATACTTTCAAAGTCAGTTTTACATAATTTATTTTTGGATCAATTACAAAATAAACTGTTTGTAGCGATTGCACCTATCGTATATTTCTTTACAAAATACAAATGCTTTATACAAGCCATTAATACTAATGCCTTGATAATGATTCATTAATATAACATGTTCATTCACTGTAAGCGTCTGCTAAACATATTCAAATCTACCCCTCCATGGGAAAACAGCTGGGATAAGGATGGAAACACTTATCCATCCCCCCTCCTCTCATTCGTTTCTTGTTTATTTTTCCTCTCTCTTGACCGGTCAAGAACATCTCTTAGTTGGACACTCTTGTGGTATTTTTTTGTGGCCCTCTCTCGCTTTCTCATATTTGGTTTCCGTGAGAATTTTCAGGGGATGACAAGCAGTGTACAGTAGCAAGAATGTGGGATGCTTGGATAAAAAAATAAATAAATTAAAAAAATGCGAAGGACGCTGGATTTTGCCGAGAGCTGGAGTTGGCTGAGCCTTGTGGATGTTGCCACAGTAGAGCAATCTGAACACTAATGATGCATGCTGGTTCCTCACTGTTTCCCCAAAAGTCTATTTTCACTCATTCTTTCACGCATTCATGTAACAGTGTGTTAATGAACGAAAGCTTGACATGCACCTGCTGTGAAATGAGAAGAAGGTTCATTAGCAAGTGACAAATAGGCATGAATATGAGCTTGTATTGTCTGTTGCCTTCCATTCCCCGAAGTCGAGTTGTATTTATACTGTGCAGAAGCTCTGTGCTATAAAATCACACTAGTGTTACTACTGAGTAAATGAAAAAAACAAAAACGTTATACTAGGTACAAACCTTTATTTATCCCAAGCTAATGAAAGGATGGACTGATGAAAATACACAACAACAAAATTTTGAAAATATACAAAACAACACACGAACTTCACGTGAAATTTTTAGATGATTTTTTTTTTTCACACCTTACATTTATTCCCATGTACTTTTCACACCTTAGAAATGATTCATGCTCGTTTTACACCTGTGCTTTATTTATCACATTTTATTCACATGATGTTACATGAGTTCACATATCGTAATGAGAAATGTACGTGATCGCAATTTTTATGTTAGCCATAAAAATACTGTGTATTATAGTACAAAGTGAAAGGCTGAAAATTCATATATATATATATATATATATATATATATATATATATATATATATATGTTTTTTCCCCTAACATCTCCACAGAGTGGGGGATAAAGTACCATGTACACCACTCATCCAAACACTTCAAAAGATTCAACACAGTCCTGGAGGCAGGCTTTTTTTTTTTTTTTTTTTTTTTTAATAAACTAAAGAGTGAGAGTGTGTGTGGAATTTCACTAAACAAATGTTTATTAAAGTGGGTGTTGAAGAGGTGTCGAAACGTCTGAGAAGTGAGGGGGCGATGGAGTAAGTGAGGCTCTATGGCTTTGGAGCATGTGGGCAAAGCTTTGGTTTATTTGCAGATGTTATCAGGTCACCGCTCGAAGCTAAAACCCAGATTCTCCCCAGAGACACACAAAAACACTGAGATGTTGAAGACACATCACACAAGGGGATCTTTAAGCTTGGGGATATTCCTAAAACTACAGCTTGGAGCAGGTTTCAGTGGGTGTCTCATCCAAATAGGCCTGTCAGGGCAAAAACACATTAACCCCCCCCCCCCCCCCCCCCCCCCGCCCCACACACACACACAAATACTGCTAAACAGAAAATGGAACAAAAACAGAAGCGCAAGAGTAAATAAGTAACAGAAAACAGAACGGGTAGATCAGTATTGAATATCACATGCTTGTTGTTGATTGGACACAGCACATGACTATCACAAGAAAAAAAAAAAAGTTGCACAACTGTTTGCAACTGTGACCTCACGTTAACTTAAAAGTTACCTCAGGATGAAAGCTAGCGTAGTTTAAATAAAATACTTCTGAGGGATTCGACTTTTCAACAACCTCATATATATCTCAATCTAAATCCTATATCAAAACGATTCTTTTTAGATACATATTCAGAATATTGTCATTAAAAAGACGTTAAAACTTAGTCACGCATCAGGCTTCTGACGTCCGCTATCGTCGTGCCGCAATGACTTCAGTGACTTCAAGCGGGTTCGGTGTGCTCAAGTCTGCATCTGATGCAACCTCGATATCAAGAACACGTCCGAGTAATTTCACGCATCCCTGGTTCTTGCTTTCTAGAGTGTTGGAATTGACCTTCAGCAGTGGATGATGACGAAGAACGAGTACACAAGGATGCAAGATTGCATAAGAACATGTACTGAGAAACAGTTAAAATCTAAGGCTAATAATAAACAGGTTAAAAAATGTGTTGTTTAATGGAGAATCGTTGACGTGGTGAAGTCTTTGGCTTATTTACTATAGGAGAATCGAGTGTCTGCACTTTGGAACGGTCATGATGCTTTGCAAAGTTTCCTTCAGGACAGAGGGGTTTATTGAGAGAGAGAGAGAGAGAGAGAGAGAGAGAGAGAGAGAGAGAGAGTAAACTTGACAGCATATCTAAAACAACATAGAAAGAATAAGCATCCGGAGATTCATTTAGTCTCCGATTTCCTCTAACATTTTCCAGCTCTTCGTTTTCTGCCATCTTTCACACAGATGTGTGCTGTAGCCAATCAGCAATGAGCTCCAAGCCAATCAGCAACTAGCATTTTCAATTAGGATGTACCTTTTCGATTTTGAGTTTGTTTTGATTTGCAGTTATGTCTCTGGTTTGTTCATGTGTTACACTTATGACCCAGTGATACGGCCCAGATTTTCACACACATAAGATATGATGCATACACAAGAAATGTTTGGAGCATGTTTCCAAGATCAAAAGTATATATTATGACTATTACACACAAAAAAAACCCTTGTGACATGATGATAGTAGGATCTGCAGCACCAAAGTCTGAGGAACAACTTCTATCATGTATCTCTGCCATCATAACAAGCATTCATCATGATTAAACACAGGAAACAGCTGCTTCTTTTCCCCCTTTCTCCTGCGCTTTTTTTTCTTTCCTTTTTTTTTTAATGGACAGAATTTTTTCTTTTAAAGCACACTTAATAACCTAATACTCACGAGCGTCTTCTTCTTGGGAACGTTATCTGCTCTCACCCACTTTTTTCTCACACTGCTTGAGTGAAATGGATTACTCGAACTAACAAAAAAAAAAAAAAAAAAAAAAGGTGGTTTTCTGACATTTCGCAGACGAAACCAGTCTTAAGGGTCAATGATCACTACCAAGGAGGTTGAAGAAAGATTCATCATTCTCACTGAGATGGATGTTTGGAATTTCCCCAGTGCACTTCCTGTATGGTACATTAAGCTATAAAAACCCTATAAATGGCTGGCTGTAATTGAGGCGTGAGCGTGTAGGAGTTTGAAAAGCCACGCATCTATTAAACAATGTGTAGGAATTCGAAATGGGAAGGAAATGAGCTAATCTGGTGATTATCTACTGACACTCCTTTTAGTAAGCTTTATTAGAATTGTTCTAAAACACACATGGACAGCTTTAATACCAGAACCGGATAGATTCATATTCACCAGTGTAGCTTTATTATATTTGGTAAAATATCCTGCATATGAATCTGGAGCAATATTAAATCTGGTGTATATTTTAGACCAGGCACAGTTAGAGAATGCTAACACGCCAATTTCTACTGACAATTACAAATTGTAGCCTTTAGGAACGGGATCTGTTCATACCATTATGAAGCACTGTAGCACTGTAATGCGATGTTGTTTAAATGCAACACGTTTTGCTGTAATAATTATCATGTGGCTTAAAAAATGCACTGAGGCAATATGTGCCTAACAATGCGGCATGAGCGCGACTTCCTATCGTTGTTGTTGACAAAATGGTGAAGTTGACAAACGAGCTTGCCACATCTGCCCCATTTCTTCAATAATGCTCTTTTGCAAAAGCAAGGCGTGTCATCCATTATGGATCAAGGACCTGAACTGAATTTTTTTCTTCTTCTTGTTTGTCATGAGCGCAATGTCAGTGTGCACAAGTCAAGGGGAAAAAGTCCTTTGTCTTTCATTCTGTTAATAAACACAGCACATTAAATATTTCATGTAGCGGGATGCTCCCGAGCTCGCGGCGCTGACGTGAGACCCTCGCGTGCTGCGCTCGAAGCCGCTTTCCACTTTGGTGTTTGTGGGTAAACTCGCGTACCACCAGCACGAGGCCTCGTCAATTTCGAACTTCTTTAACGAGGACTTGTCTTGAAAGCACTTCCACCCTGAGGATAGACAGTTTGACTCGACTTTGTGTCTGTCTATTAATAAATTACCCGTTCTGTCATCCTCTGCAAATGAAAGATTCAATTATTCACAGAAAGCAATGCATAATTCGTTCGGCGTCGTTTTAAGCAGCCTATGAATAATTTGGCTATTTTACTTTTGGCTAATTGAAGCTATAAATCTAATTGTCAGCGCTGACAGACCTGTGGTGCCATTCTGCGTCAGAGGAAACAGTGTGTTTCCGTTTCCTGTGTTGCAAAAGCTAATCAGCTGCACTGTGTGAATACACATGCAACGTTGTTTAAAAAAAAACAAAAACGTTTTATTGGAATATAAATCACTCACTTATTGGCAAGAAGCAGGAGAGAGAGGGAAGGAGAGAGAACGTGAATATTTCTGTTGGCCTTTCCCCTTTTTCCCATGCTTAGTAAGTGATATGGGGATATTGTAGGCTTATTAATCAGTGGGAAACATCTCCTACAATGCTACAGAGGAAAGACAAGTGACGCAAGCAACAACTTATAGTGACACTTTTCAATATGGTTCCGAGGCAACACTTTTATTTTATTCCAAACCCCCCCCCCCCCCCCCCCCCCCCCCCATTTGAAACTTTTCTACAATTAATTGCTACACAACATCTAGAAAAACTACAGCACCAACAAATATGAAAAAGAGTTTAAACAGCATGATTTATGATCTTCATTAAGAATACCACTATATACGGTACCTTCACATGTAGACATTTAATGCAAGCTCTCACAAGACAGCACAAAGTCTTGGGTAAAACAACATCAACAACAACAACAACTGAATGATGTGGCTAGAAATAGAGGTGTTTAAAGTGCACCTATTATGGTTTTTCAAATATTACCTTTCATGTAGCATGTTAAATAGCTAGCTGTTTGTGAATGTAAAAAGTCTGCAAAGTTTCAAAAATCTAAGCATATGACAAAAGGAGTTATTGACTCCCAAAAGAAGGAAGCGATTCTGAACAGCTGAAATGAGTCGTTAGTGATTCCAGAGTTTACTTCCTGTACTAACCTACGTAGGTTTGTAACAAAAAGCCCCGCCTCTGGCCTTCATCAGCTGCTCGCTGACAGCGGTAGATCAATCACAACAGACTGGGTCGTCTGACCAATCAGAGCAGAGTATGCTCTCTGAAAGGTGGAGTTTAGAATGAATCCTTCAGAATGGATCATTGAATGAATCGTTTTAAATTATAAGCACATTAAAGTGTTTTTTGACATCGGATGCATGTAAATCTATTGTATGAAACCTTTAAAACAAAATTAGGCATGTTTCAAAACCATAACATGTGTCCTTTAAACATCAATATCAGTCTATCCATCTTTCTCTTGAACACAAACACGCTCACACACACTTGACTGCACTTCCACCCCAGCTGTCTCAATTAACCCTTCGTTAAGCTCAGACCTCCCACAGCAGCCTGTATCAGGGAGCTGGGGCTGAATGGGAGATGCTATCTGCCAGAGAGATTACATTGCCACAACCAGATCAAAGAGTGCTGGACTTTAAGGCCTCAGTGATTAGCCCAAATTAAATAAAGAACGTCTGTTTAAACTTCATTAGCAGTTGGGCATTTGCTTCAGCAGAATGGGCACAACTCGAGCGCCGTTAATTAAATGATAATCCAAAAAGGATTGTTCCCTAATCGCCTTCCAAAACACGATTTCTCCACCTTTTTTTTTTCAGCAGGGAGTAAGAGTCACTTAACACACTCAAGAGGTATTTTCATTTGCTATGAAAGTGTGTGAGTGTGGTCTTAGAAGGGGCTGTTTTCGTACTTGGTCTGAATGTTTGAGTGTGTACCCAGGATGTCATGTAATGGAGGTTAGGATGGATGCAATTGCAGTTAAGAGCTTTAATGAAGAGTATAATATCCAGAGGGCAAGGCAAAATACATAAACAAAGACAGGCAGTGGTCAGGCAAACAGGCAGAAATCAAGGTCAAAGGAGTAAAGAAAGTCAAAAACCAGGCGAACAAACACTCGATTAAGGCTTGGTAAAAGAGAAAAGACCAACTGAGCGTATTACTTCGCAATGGCTGGGTGTGTGAGAGTCTCTTAAGTAGTGTGGTGTCATTGATATTGTAATTGGGAACAGGTGACATGAGAGTGTCATGACATAGCTTTGGGAGTTGTACTCTCTGGCCATGTTTGTAGTTATGAATGGTAAATGGTCTGCACTTATATAGTGCTTTTATCCAAAGCACTTTACACTGTGTCTCATTCACCCATTCACACACACACACACACACACACACACACACACACACACACACACACACACACACACACACACACACACACACACACACACACACACACACACACACACACACACACACACACACACACACTCACGCACCAATGGTAGCAGAGCTGGCATGCAAGGTGCTAACGTGCCATCGGGAGCAACTTGGGGTTCAGTGTCTCGCCCAAGGACACTTTGGTATGTGGAGTCATGTGGGCTGGGAATCAAACCACCAACCCTACGATTAGTGGACAACCCGCTCTACCACTTGAGCCATAGCTGCCCACAGTTTGTGGTGCATTCTGGGAAATGGAGTCGCTGGCTTGCTGTGGCATGGCACAGGATCGTTTCTGTTTCTTGTTTGTTTTCCTTGCTTCTGAACCATGGATCGATTGTGCAATTTCATATGTTATCTATAGACACTAGGTTCATTCCTTTATTCATTGCTCCTTCTTCTTATTTTCCTTTGGTACAACACTTTTGCAAAACACTTGCACCACAAAGGTAACACTTTCCAATAACACTACATGAATAATCATGCACTAATACCTGAATTAATACTTGCTTAAATATGAATTAATCACGCACTAATGAAGAGCTACGACGTGAGTCTTATGAATTCATGCATGAATAACGACTACCTTAAGTACATGCTAGTACATGTTTGTTAGTTAATTCATTAATTAACACATAGGTCTAAAT
This sequence comes from Ictalurus punctatus, assembly GCF_001660625.3. NCBI lineage: Eukaryota > Metazoa > Chordata > Actinopteri > Siluriformes > Ictaluridae > Ictalurus > Ictalurus punctatus. The sequence continues at coordinate 7,928,094 of NC_030437.2, forward strand.
TAAATTAAACATGCTCTTTAAGAAAGAATATGAATTAAATGTGCATATGTTCAAATTGTTTATACAATTTGCCATATGAAGCTGCGCACACAAACATCGTTATTTGGATAGCGCTGGATGGAGAATGACGCAAATCCGGTTGAGATGAAATGATTGGTGCTTATTATCAGTGCATCTTTCTACGTTCGATAAGGAAGATCAATGTCAATTATGAAAGTAATCCAGCGCCATCCAGTGATGTTTATGCACGACGCCGCACAAGTCAAATTATACAAATAATTTGAAATTATGCACATGCAATTCATATTCTTTCTTATAGAGCATGCTTGATTTAGTTTAGCCCTACGTGTTAATTAATACGCTAACTAACATACATGTTCTAACGTTCTTAAGGTGGTCGTTATTCACGCATTCATTCATTCAAGGCTCAAGTATTCAGGTATTAGGGCATGATTATGCATGTACTGTTATTGTCAAGTGTTACCGGTGAAGTAATTACAGTTCTCCAGTTGTAGGCCCTGTTTACACTAGCGTGCGGTTTCGTTTTATGATGCATAACTTTTGCTACGGTTACGCCTGTCATCTACAGTACTCCGGCATTGTCGATCCTCGAAAACTGAGACTTTTAGAAAAGCCGTAGACCCCGTTTTAGTTTGAAAACTGCGGGGTCACGTTTCAGTGTAAACAAACCAAAACGAAGGCTTTTGAAATTGAAGGCGTGGCTTCGCCTACATTCTCCCCCTTATTGGGTCTTCTGGATTTATTGTGTGTCCTTCCCTGATTTGTCAAGCTCCGACCAAATGACCGTTACGCTACCTTGATCGTATATACAAAAACACGGAGACTGAAATGCAAGTTTGCTGGCTTTGTCGTCCTTCTTAGCAGCAATTGTGCAGTTAAATTCTGTATTTTATAATACTGCAGCTGCTACATGCACAAGAGGCGAGCTATGATTAGAGCGATTGGCAACAAATCTCATTTCAAGCAGCGTAAGCCCAACATGGAACGCCGGTTTGTTGTGCCTGCCGGTGACTAGCAACCAACTTCCTGTTTACACTTGTATGCGCACACCCAGTGTGCATGAATGGTCATGTGACCTGCGTAGTCGGTCGTGTAATGTGGACGGAGATTGTTTCTGAAACATGGCGGAAACGCCAGTGTGGACGAGAATCGTTTTCATTTTAAAAATGACGTTTATTATTTTGAAGATCATACTGAATATAAAAAACGCACTAGTGTAAACAGATCTTTATAAGGTGTTCCATCTCCTCCTCTGACCGTGACAACACTTTCCCTACCATCATGACACTTGTAACAGAAGTAAAGTGACATGGTACAAGCGTTACTTAACAAGAGCATATAGCTTCCACATCTGATGCAGACAGCAGCACGGTTCCGTCGAAGCAAGCCCAAGACCACCATCTTAAACAGGATCGGCTTCACACTTCACCAAACATACTGTACCAACTTTCAGAAGTGTGAAAATGACCTTAATCATACCAGCCCAAACAACAAAGCAAGAGAGACACCGAGACACTGACAGAGAGAGAGAGAGAGAGAGAGAGAGAGAGAGAGAGAGAGAGAGAGAGAGAGAGAGAGAGAGAGAGAACAAAGTGGTAATAGAGATGACAGAAAAAGAGAGAGAGAAAGAAAGAGAGAGAGACTCGTTCAGATAACATCAGTTTAGCATGCTATTATCTAAAATGGTGGGAAACCACACTTGTGCACAGTCTGACATAAATCTTAGAGAGCTGTGGGGACATTGAATATGCATGAGCTGAAACTGATATGACACTGCTGGCACATTAATATTCCTGTCACTGGAGGTTTTCAAACTTTCAAGTGGATGACATGAGCGAAGCCAGTCTGGGGTCGCTCTAAAACAGGGCCAAAAGAACATGATCTATAATTAAAGATCTACAAGCCTGTGAACTTTGGCGGCAGAGAGGGCAGAGGAACGAGGCCGTGGACTTTGGATCTTCCAGACGACTCTTCAGTGCACAAGCAGACGCAAATGGAGAGCAGGAAACATATCCAACAAATTCTCTTGCAAAGAAATAAATAAACAAATAAATAAATAACACAAGAGCAAGATTATATAATAAAGCATTTCTGATAACTCTTGCTATGAAACATATATATATATATATATATATATATATATATATATATATATATATATATGTATATATATATTCATAAAATTATAACTGTGCTGATTCCTTGTAAACTCTAATAACACCTAAGTTCTAACAACATTCTAACAACGTTCTAACAACGTTCTAACAACGTTCTAACAAAGTAATTACTTGATAACTTGATCGTGTAACACCAGTGTTCTCTATAATTCCACATGCTGGACTTCACAACCTTTATAACAGTAACAATTTCCTGAAGGTCATATTTATAATGAACTACGAATACGTTCATCTCGTGATATAACGTGTTTATAAGGCTTCATGAATGTGGGCTTTATTGAAGGTGTTTTCGCCTTGTGTCTGTGATTTGTTTTTGAATGAAATGAACTACATGACTGTTCATAACTCGCACATACGTTAACAGCGAAACAAAACGTGGCCAAACGTAGCACTCTTTGGCCTCATCATTTAAAGAAAGTCACCAACATGATTTCACCCACCGCTTGCTAAGTAGCACTGTCATCCTACCAGCCAATCAGATTCCTTCGCTAACCCTGTAATCAGGGCTCGTCTTGGATTCCCCTCGTTTCTTAATCTAGCATTTAAGATTAGCCGTTCTTCTGCGGTGTTTATATTTGTGACTATAAATTGCAGGCTGAGCACAGCCAAAGCAAATCAGGCTGTCCTGGAGTTTCCCCCCATCTGTTTACTATCCTCCCTTCCTTCGCTTGTTTTCCATCTCCTCCCTCAATCTCATCATTTCATCCAAAGGGAGGAATGAATCTGACCCCTCTGCAAGGCCATCGTCAAACTCAGAGTAGAGTCTATGCTTTGGGAGGTTTATCTTGTTGTATTGTTACTATAAAAGGGAATCAGGGTGAGTGTGTTTTCTTAGATGCACTGGTTTGAACTGGGTTTGGGTTGCTGAACTTTTACACTGAGTGAAAGGTTATGAACTGATAAATCCCCAACCATGCATTTAATCCCGGAATGGAGACATTTTTGTAAATGTTAAAAATTCCTAAATGTTTAGAAATTTGGGAAATGCCTTGGGAAATTGTAGGTTATTTTGATTTTGACATACCTCTTTAGTAACGTCAGGGCTGTAGCAGATCTGGAGACTATCCCGAGAGCACTGGGCATGAAGTGGGAATACACTGTAGATGCAATACCGGTTCATCACAGGGCACAATGTACACACACACACACACACACACACACACACACATTAGGATTAGGATACTGCATATATCTGCACCTTATTCAAAATACAGTAGTATTGTTTCTGCCACCAATCTTTGTGTCCCTTATATCATTTTTTCCCTTTCTTATCTGTATAGAAGTAAATCCTGGTTTATGTAAAATCTATTTTTATGTCACAGACAGTTGGAAAAAGCATTTCACTGCACATCATGTAGTGTGTATGGTTGTGTACGTGACCAATAAAGTTTGGTGGCAGTGCTACCTCAAGACACTGGATTTCTGACCAGAAGGTCATGAGTTCAAGTCCCAGCACCACCAAGCTGCCACTGTTGGGCCCTTGAGCAAGACCCTTAACCATCAACTTGTTTGATGCAACCATCAACGCTTGTATAAATGAAATATATGTAAATCGTTCTGGATAAGGGCATCTGGCAAATGCCATAAATGTGAAATTTGAGGAGTACACTCCTGGTAAATTTATTATTATTTTTTAAATGTTCCAAGCTGAAAATGGCAAAATATTAAGCTTTAAGTCTTAAAAACAAATCACTGGTCAGGAAATAAGCAAGAATTAAACAAATAGATAAAGTAACTTGTATGGGATAGCTTTTCCCTTTGGTTTCTTTACATGTTTAAGATGAGTAAACTTGCGGAAAGATTTCTTTTTAAATTATTTTGTACACTCAGACATGTGTTAGTTTGAATTTTACATCCAACACATGATTTTACCATTGACTACAACAATATAAGTGACTCTCCTTGTTTCTAGCTTTTCCCCAAACGTTTCATTGCTGTAAAATTAAACCAGCAAATGGTGGCCCAGGAGCTCTCAGGAGTGCATTTGTTTAACTCTTGCTAACTTTCTGACTGATGATTTATTATTATGACCATTAAAAGCTTCATATTTTTGCCTTTTTTTTTTTTTTTTGCCAAAACAGCTCTGCTTAGACATATATATTTTAATCAAGGGATATAAAAAAAAGTTTTGACTTGCCATATGAAACAGATTTCTTAATGAAGACGGGCTTTCTGTTCACACAAATGCTATTTTATTTAATCTTTTTCTACCTTCTTTCATTTGATTTTTTATTTTATTTTATTTTGAAGTGTTAGGCTTATAGGAACAGAGTATCTTTTAAGGTTTTTATACTGTTATGATTAAAGATTTGAAAGGAGAAACTGGGACAGAGGTATAAATAACATGTACACGGTAAGACTAGGAGAAGAGTTCTTCTAGTAAGACTAGAAGAAGCACAGGGAGAGGGAGAGCAGACGGTCAGACAGGGGATGCACTTTAGATTTATTTCAGTGCTGTAGGGGTCGACCTGGACGCCCCTAACATGTTGTTTACAGTGAGACTCCCAAGCCTCCTGAAGCCATTGTACTGTCTCTATCCAGCACTATTCAAATCGATGGAGTTCACCTAGATCAATCTTCGCTGGGATTACATCTACGATACAAGACACAAACCCCCTCCACCCCACACACAGTCATACCCCAAACTCACACACACAGATACGTTGATGTAACAATAGCAGAAGTGACAGATATAAAAAGTGAGTCTTAATTGACGTGTAAATAACTGACTGAATGTATGAGTGCAGAAAAATGGAGAGCACTTCATCCAGAGTTATGGCCTTGAAAGGGAAATACAGGTTACCATGGAGAGGTACTGGAGTGGGAAAAAAGCTCGAGAGAGATCCCCATCAGCAGGATTGTTAACTGACATATTTCATAAATTGAGCTGCCTCATATAAAAGCAGAAGAGTGAGCACATAGCCTAACCTTGACTATCTCTTAAGCACAGCAGCCATAAATAAATAAAACCAAGCGCTTTTGACAGGAGCTGCCCACAGTTCGTCTCATCCTCTCTCTCTCTCTCTCTCTCTCACACACACACACACACACACACACACACACACACACACACAGCCTTTGTTTGGAATGTTTGTGAGCAATCTAGCCATTCATCATAGGTTGCCATAGTCCACCCCTCGTCTCCCCCTCAAAAGTACCCATTTTGTCCCTCCCTGCTTTCACCCTCTTTGAGGATTTGGCAGCCTGAAAAGTTCAACTTACTTCACCGTAGGTAAAAAAAAAACAACAACAACAAGAGATGACTTAACTTTATTTTTATTTTATAAAGGAAAACTCCACACTGAAACACACAAAATGTTTACATGGAAATTATTGTGATGTGATTAGCAATGTGATGATGCTAGTTTCTTGGTTGATGATAAACAGTTATGGTAGTCAGTTTTTAGCATCTGAAAACTAAAGAAGTTCTTCTCTCACTCGCTATTTTCCAGCGATGTTCAGTGTCATATTAACGAGAAATCCAATTTACAGTGGAGACACACCAAAGACTGGAGTCATGCAGTATATCCAGAATGCAATGCGGCTAGTTAGCGATCTACGAGATGACAAACCTGATGGTGTTGATGACAGTATTCGTGTGAAAGCTGAAGCTTTGGAAGCTGATGTGTTTGAGCAGAGTGTACAGATGTGGAAGTGAGAGAGCAGGACAGAGTAAAGGACTATCAGCAGGTAGTCAGACAGCATTGTGGGTAATGTAGGAAACCATTAAGCAAAGTGAAAGTTGACCAACACGTCGGTGAAACAAACAAATAATAATAATAATAAAAAAAAAAACTACACAATCCATTTTGGACACCATTGTAAATTATACTGATTATAAAGATCAATGTGCAATTTGTTTAAGCTGAAAAAATTAACAAGGTGTTTTCTTAAGCTTTATATTGAAGGTGAGGTTGGAAGCACATTTTGGAAATGTCGGAAATTTTCTCCTCACATGTACAGGAAAAACAAACAAACAAAAAAATTATTTGGACCCGAGGAGTTTGCATGTTCTCTCCGTCCTTCGGGGGTTTTCTCTGGGTACTCCTGTTTCCTCTCCCAGTCCAAAGACATGCGTGGTAGGCTGATTGGCATTTCCAAATTGTCCACAATGTCTGAATGAGGGTGTGAATGTGTGAAATAAGTTCCGCCAAGGTTAACATGACCTAAACCATCTAGCATATAAGGCAAGACATGCATCTCTGGCTCAGCTAAAGTGGTTTAGCCTGCCCAAATAATACCAGCAAACTCGACAGTAAGCGCTGAGGTCAGGCCTTTAAACAGAGCAGAAATCCACCCTTCCTTTAGACAGCCTCTGGACTTTCAAATTTTCTTCTTTTTTTTTGCCACATGCTGTTAATTTAGCAAGTTGGTGGATCCTGCCCGTGTCAGCAAGCTGAACTGAATGGCCAAATGTCACGGCGCTACAATGGCAGAGAGGACTCATCAGCCAGCCCTGTATCACTACATGGCAGCCACACAGGAAGATAATAGATTAATTTCATCAGAGTCAGAGCCCTAGAGCACACTATCTTTTCTCTTTTTTTCTGTTCTCATTCGTGGAGCTATAGAACAGTAAGAGGTTTTTGGTGAAGGGAAAAAGAGCCCATTCAGTTAGACCTGGACGGACACAGAGAGGGCACAGTAACCTCGACCATGCAGCGAGACAGGACATGTTTGTCATATTAAAAAGACTTTAAGTCAAGAAACAAACAAACAAACAAAAAAAATATCAAAGAATAGCATTTCATTTTGACATAGTAATTAGCAAAGCTGACCAGTGTGCCATATTTGCAGCCCAGATGACCCTCGACAACCCTCCCATGTAAGGAATCGTATATAATTTTGAATAAATGTTATGTCATTACCCAAAGCCAAAGATCCATCCATCTATTTATTTTCAGTACTGCTTATCCTTCAGTGTTGTGGTCAGCCTGGGGCCTATCTGAGGGAACTAGGGGCACAAGATGGGGGACACCGTAGACGGTGTGCCAACCTATCACCAGGGCACAATCGCACACACACACTCATTTACACACTACGGACAATTTAGATATGCCAATCATGCTGTAATGCATGTCTTTGGACTGGATGAGGGAACCGGAGTACCTGGAGGAAACGCCAAGTACGGGGAGACCATGAAAACTCCACTCACACAGGCTGAGACGGGAATCAAACCCCGAACCCTGGAGGTGCCAGGCAAACGTGCTAACCAATAAGCCGCCGTGTCCCCCAGAGCCAAAAATGTAGGAGTTCAATACATAAGGTTGCTCCTGAGCTCAGGTTACTGTCTGTGTGGAGTTTCACATATTCTCCCTGTGTTAGTTTAGGTTTCCTCAGGGTTCTCCACCTTGCAAAAACATGCTGGGTGTATTGACTACTCTAAATTGGTCCTAGATATTAGCAAGTGTGTGAAAGTGTGTGTGCACGATGCCCTGCAATGAACTGGCATCTCATCCAGGATGTATTCCCGCATCGCGCCCAGTGTTTGCAGAATAGGCTCCGGATCCACCATGACACTAACCATTTTAAAGATGAATGAATAAATAATTAAAAACAAATTTGCGAAAGTCTAAAACATTAATTCAGAACTATATCTAAGAATAGCAATAGTTTCTCGAAAATAGTGCCATTTACAAGGATGACTGCTGCTGCAACAATGGACTGAAAGGCCTGCTAGGTCATTTTCCTGGCTTCCATGCCACACAGTCAGTCTACATTTCAGAGACTTTTCAGTCCATTATGAAGCCCGAGAATGTGCCAGCCTCTGACACTTTTAAAATGTATCACATAAAAGAACAGAACAAAGAATCCATTGGGTCATTCCACCCGATTGAGATGTCCAAGAAAACCTTGCATTATTATGCAGCCATGAAGCTTTCCTAGTGTTCATAAGATCACACGCATAGCTGACATTACTGCTCCATAATGCTCGGCATAAAACGCGTGGCTGGAATTCTTCACCTCCTACGGCGGGATGCCACCCTGACCAGAGCAATTTACATGTGTGATGTCACCGCACCATAGAAGGCCTTGGAATTGCTGGACATGGTCATTATGTGTTCCATCAATGTCGTCTATACACTGCCTGTAGGCCATGTATTTTCTGTGGTCGGACAAAGCAAATACGTGAACGGGAAACTAATAGCCGTCACTACATTCTTCTGTAGAACGTATTTCAAAAATTGCTGCTCAGGCGTATGCCGCATGTACGGCAAGTCTAATCAAATGTTCTCACAGCAATGACGTGACAATCATGACACTTAGTGCCCGAGGCTTTTAGGGATATTTGAGGTACCGGCTCTTCCTCTAAAGCACAGCTTTCCCATGTTTGCCTGTGAATGTTAACTAGATGGTCAGGGTGCTGTCTAAGGACGGCTTGGGCCTTCGCAAAGGGGCACCCTGCAATTGACACAGTCAGGAGGCAAAAGAAAGAGCAAAACAAAAGTCTATTCACAGCTGAATCCTCTTATGAACTCGCCCATCCCCCTGCTTTAAATCAAGAGGGAAAGAGAGAAAGGAAAGAGAATGAAGGGGAGAGGGAAGAAATTGGAAGTCTGAATGAAAGCATCAGAGCCATAGAATAAGGAAAGTGAGTGACAGGTAACTTTTTTTTTTCTCTTCTGCTTGATACCATGTTCTTCTACCACCGTTACAGGTTGTGAAGTGATTTGCATTTGAGTGTTTACCCACATGGCGATCCCCAGTGGTCTCATGCTAGATATAATTAATGGCAATTTCATCACTATTACCAAAGATTGATGTGCATACAGACTAAAGATACCACATTAAACTAAACCCTTATTGACCTGCTTATTCTATTTTTCTGTAAAGACAGTCGACTCTGATCTCTTGCTGTGGTTGAAAGTGTACACACGTGTAGGGTAAACGAGTGGACATCAACATGTTAGGCCTCGTGTGCTGACATATTTAGACTTTTGTACGTGTATGCTACACAGTGCAGTTTATCCCTCATGACAGTGAAATCGTCTACACAATTGACTCCCATGGTCGGGTTAGTTTAGTTTTCCACGTTCTGTCTCCTCATGAATCCATGCTTGTCTCATGATTAGCCCGCAACACCTGAAGATGAGAAGCCAACGCACCATTATTGTTCTTTAACAGCCCATAAATCCGTGTGGAGATGTTTGCAATAGGAGGAATTTGGGTCAAAGGTCACCTTAAACTATCCTTCGGCCCCCTCTCGCCAGATGGCACCTCCGACTTTCCCAGAGTGTCCGAGAGCAGCAGCCAGCTTGCCCACTTCTCTACTGCTTCGGGGGATGTTCCCTTGTGACCCGCAGTGTAAACAAAGATTTCTGTCGTTTTTTTTTTTTTTTTTTTTTTGGTTCCATTACGTGTAAACAGGAAGGGAAACCAAACTCCAGTACATTTCAGTAGTGCAGTATTTCATCAGGGGACCGCCTGTAGGTGCCTGCTGTCAGTCCAGTCCAACCAACAGCAGACGCATTTCAAACTGTATTTAACACTGAAAACTCACTCTGCCTTGAATATGTGGAATTAATATAAGCGGCTTTTTCTCTCCCCCTGATTTGCTCTTTTCTGTAATTTGCCCTGCTTGATGACATATTTGCAAGCTAAATGGATTTTGCAAAGATGTTTAATTTCTAAGATGTTTCATTTCAAAGATGAATTAGGCGTATTTATACCGGATTGAAGTGATATTAATGGAGATCATAATGAAGTAATCCATGCAAATCATCATATGAATATTGAAAGGACCCACCCCCCTACTCGATGTAAATGTAAAACATTGGTAGAAGGGGTACACTTGAACACACTGTCAGTAATTGAAGAGGTTTAAATGCGTGTCAACAGCAGCGCAGTTGCACGTGAAGCTAAATCAATGACGTTTTCCGTGTATACTATTGTATATCTTGTCCTAATTGCCCATGAAGTTTGTTCTTGGTATAACACATACTAAAAATGGCTCGCTTATACAGTACCAAGTAAGAATGTGGTAATGCTGGATTATGATAAATGTACTAAACTCTGCATCTGTGCAGAGAACTTACCCAGTTCGAGATGAAGGAAGTAGAAGGACCATGACAGAGATATATATTAGTGTGTCAGGAAGCTAGCACTAGTTTAATCTTATTTGACTAGATCAAGAAATCTGCTCCGAATGCCTATTAGCAGTAGCGCAATATTTTACCCTTTTGATTAACTCTCAAAGTGGCAACTAGCAAATGGCATACAAATGCCAAATGACAGACTGTTTTATATTTCTAATTTCATGACCTTCGTATTATGAGGTTTTTTATCTCCCATTTATTCTTAACCCACATATAACCGTATAATACTCCGGTTCAGATTAGTTATTTTCTGGCTGATATAGTAGCCTGAACTGCCTGTTCTACTTTATAAGACTCAGCTCAGCCCACTCCAAACTGATAAAACTAGTGTGAACAGGGAATGAAGCTGAATGAAGCCTTGATCCAAATGCGTCACTCAGGAACGAGGCTCCACTCAAAATGGTTTTTATTTTTGCTTTTATTTCAGTTTCGCTATGAGCTCTGGAGTGAGGATACTGTCACAGTTCTGATCAGCTTTCCAAAGGGTTCACGATCCCAGAGCGGCAGTTTGGAGGTGTGGGAGTGTGTGTGTGCCAAAGAGATGAAATGCCTGAAAGGCGTCTGATTGTTAAGTGTGTCACTGCGATGGTGGTCGGTGTGGATTTACTCAGCCCACTCTCCCTGTTGCACCAGAACCTCGCTCCTGAAACCAGAGCAAGCCCCCAGTGAACACCAGAAAAAGCACTTGCCATGAGAAAAGCATAAGGAAAGGATAGAGGGTGGAAAATTCTTTTTAAAGGACATGGATAAGAAGCTGCATTGGTGAGATTGCCTTGTTTGCACAGGTCAAAGTGTTTAGGTTGCACTTGCAGATAGAAAGAAGACATGAAAACCTGTCTGGACACTAACATCAAAACAATTAACTATGAGCTTCCAGATTAACAATTAACTATGAGCTCCCCCCCCCCCCCCCCCCCCCCCCCAGTATATAACCTATTAACATTCATTTAATGAACATGAAAGACCAGTGACCACACATAAGCAGGTGACATCAAAAAAGTAGGTTATGGTTTCCTAAGATTAGCTGTGCTCATGTTCTGTCTGTATACAGTACTGTGCAAACATCTTAGACACCCTGTATTTTTGTTTTTAGATATTTATTTCATGACTTCTGCATTATTGAGTCAGTACAAAAAACATTTCATATTTCCAAACATTGCTTTTCCACCCCAAAAAATAAAAGGAATAAATGTTACAGGAAAATGTTTGTATGTCAGAAAAGAAAGCAATATAATAAATAACTTTTCAGGCAAAAAAACAGAATGAAGGCTGCAAAATAAAGAAGCAGTCATGGTTTACAGAAAGACTGTAGCAGATTCTCCAAAATGCTCAGTAAAACCTAACAGCTAATTTCCTTATAAAACAGCCTGAGACATTTTTTTTTATATTATAAAAAAGCAGAGTTGTCACACTGAATGTTGACTTTCTTTACTGCACTTTACTGTTTTTCTTTTCTTAAATGTGGAAACGTTAATGTAATGATTTATATATATATATATATATATATATATATATATATATATATATATATATATATATATATATATATATATATATATCCAAGCTATGATGAGGTTCTAAAGATTTGCTTACATTTTTTTAAAATTAATAATTTACATTCTGTTTAATCTATTTAATTTGGGTAACAAGGTTGGTAAAAAAAAAAATAATATAAAGGTTATTTATGTGAAATATGCACATAGGTTATTATTATGAAGGTTATTACACTTATTATTTATAAAAAGGTCACGTTAAGGCAAGTTAAGTTGTCAGAGAGTTTTCGCTATAATGCATATGGAACAACATACTTGCTCAAATCTTTCCATCTGAACACTATGTTTGTTGACGAACACATCAATTTCCTCCAGCCTTGAGTCCAGGTCACAGCAGCTCTATATGAGCACATTTTGGACTTGATGAAGGGTTTGATGATTTCCTGTACAAGGAAAATAACTCTGAGATTCTGAGGAGAGAAAAACATCGTTATTCGCTCAGCTCTGGCAAAAAAAAAAAAAAAAAAAAAAAAAAAATTTTGATACAATTGAGAGAACACTTTCAGTGAAAAGGGGGAAATACAGATATTGGAATTGTGATTGTGCTTGAAAAGGTGTTTATCAGAAACTACGATCTGTGTCATACACGATTCTCGCTTTGAAACAAAAAGGGGAAAAATAACTTGAATCATCTTCATTATCTAAACAGAAATGCATAATTTACTCAGTACTTCATAGAAGAATTATTGTACTGATTCCAAACGAACAACCCAAGTAACCCAGACATTTCTCGAGGTCGTATGGGTGAAATGTCTTGTAGTGAAGTTGAGAAATTAGGGGCCTCCTGGATTTAATCAATATCTCAGCCCTGGAGGTGAGATGTGCTGCCAAGGAGACTGGCACATGCAATGTGTCTTACTCACAAGCCATACAGGGAGAAAGAAAGAGACAAATCAGCCTCTTTACAAAGTGGACTTTGACCCAAAGGGGCTATTCACAATGTGTGAACAGTTATATTGCAGCAAATTAAGAGTAATGAGTGGAACACTTGACAAAAATATGGCAAATATATTGTAAAATCTTGTATCTCTCTTTCTCTCCACACACACACACACACACACACACACACACACACACACACACACACACACACACACACACACACACACACACACACACACACACACACACACACATATATATATACGTGCAAAAGTCTTAGTTGCCCTAAGCTCCTTATTTTTTTTTTAGTACAAACTTTGTTATAGATTTTTATTTTATGACTTCTACATTATTGAGTCGGTACAAAAACATTTTATATTTCCCAACATAAGTTTTCCAGCACAAAATTAAATGTTACAGAAAAATATTTGTATGTCCGTAAAGAAATCAGCAGATTACATAAGAGACACTTTTCAGACAAAAAACACTTAATGAAGGCTGCTGGATTTTGCTGCAGAAATAAGAAGCGAGTGCGACAGTCAAACTCTCCGGAAGAACCATGTCTGGTTCTGCAAGTCAATAAAACTTACAGCTCATTTCCTTATAAAACTGCACTAGTTCTACCTGAGACATTTATTTTTTATTAAAGCAAATGATCTTCACACCAAATATTGCCTTTGTTTAACTTATTACTGTTTGGGAAATCCTGTTTTGTTGCAAGAATATAAAATTAATGCAGTATGTATACATATTCATATTCATATAGTTTATGGTTATACATATAATCTATACCTATCTATCTATCTATCTATCTATCTATATCTACCGATCGATCGATCTATCTATCTATCTATCTATCTATCTATCTATCTATCTATCTATCTATGTATATGTATATGTATATGTATATATATATATATATATATATATATATATATATATATATATATATATATATATATATATATATATAGAGAGAGAGATCATATAAGGAGAGGGTGGAAGGAATGAGCCACGGCTGGGCCACAGTAAAAGCACTGTCACTGCTGGGTGCGTGTGAGGGGTTTCAGCCTTTGGCTCTCTCTGTGCATTTTAACACACCATAAATCACTCTCCCAGCCGTCGCATGTATTACGTGAATGATATATTTTATTTACACTACAGAGGAAAACACACATGGTCGTTATTAATCATCTCCCACCTTTAATAATGATACAACTTCCACTCATTCATCACATAACTTCTAAGTCCAGCCTTAACACGAGCACAGAAAGAAGGGAGGGAACGAGACAGACGAAAGAAAACGAACAGCAAGGCTAACAAGCAACCAATTCCTGAGGTGATGGAACAAAGGGATTAAATAGGAGCATTTCTCTATCACAGATAGCACAACAATAAAATATAGATTGCTTACCAAGTGCCTCAGGTTCATTTTTTTCTTCGAACAAAAGTCTGCTTGCTTAATGACATTTTCAGAGTTAAAAAACAAAACAAAACAGGTTTTCATTAACAAAGCAATAAAAGCATGTCACTCTGTGCTCCTCTTTCAGAAATTATTAAATGATGATGTTATGAGATACCTACACTTCTTGTAAAAAAAAAAAAAAAAAAAAGCAGACATATATACAGTTTCAGTCTGTGGCTGCATTAGTGTCAGAAGTCATCAAAAATACCCTCAAAGAATGATATGATCTGTGTGAGACTTCCTCTGTAGTGTCTAAGAAAAAAAATATGTCTTCCATGCACGACTTGAGCACTACACAGGCCTACATGTTGGCTCTGTCGAAACCGATTTCTCCTGTTATAAGCGCTTAAGCAATGTATCTATCTTGCCGCAGACTTTGTAAATGATACTTAACATTACAGTGTGTTTGGATGGGCGCCAGATCACACAATATGGGGGGAAAAAAGAGGGCTGCGTAGTTTAGACATATGCTTCATGGAAGTGAATGAGACAGAGAGGTGAGGTATGAGGAGATGTTAAAGTATCTAATGTCTAATGCCTTTTTTATTCCGAGCCTGGACTGGTTTGTGGAAGATCTCCGGCTGTGAAAGACAGTCAGTAGACAGATCTCCTCGACTGCAGGTTGGTCAGTCCTTGGGATTTTTTAAATCACTGACCGTTCAACTGAGCTGAATTCACCAGCCGGGTGGCCAAATAAAAGACAATGGGGCTATTTGACGCTAACAGCTTGACGCCCTCTCTTCTCCCTTACACGAGCATTCTCCCACGAAACAAGCCCCATGTTCCAACACACTGATTTAAATGTTTGTGCTTTTCGACCCTTGTGTAACATGATGTGTTTACTATACATCGGGATTCCAGAAGCAAGTGTCGCAATGATTAATTACATGTCATGTGCTCAGAAAAGGGCATTGAAAAGCACCTGGCCATACACATAAACCAGAACATACAGTAGTAGAACATGCTGGTGAAATAAAGACAGAAAAAAAACAACAACACAGTCTCACAGAAAAAAAAAACCCAAAACAAAACAAAAACAAAAACATTCACACAACAGTACACGTAATACGAGGAATAGCAAAATTCTGTCACAAGCACATGATGTAAATCAAGCAGCCATCAAGAAAATAACTCAAGTAACAGTAAGCTGTCTGGTGAAAAATTACTTAACAAATGATGTTTTCACATGTCTATAACTGACAAAACCAATCCAAACAAACAAACAAACAAACAAAAAAAGCTCATTCTATTTGTTTTGTATTGTAACCAAACAAGTGAGCTATGCTGAACTGCTGAAGTGCTGAACTGACCACCACCTCCATTATGGCTAGCTAACCTACTTAGCTAAGTGCTGTTGGGGTTCCTCATACGCAGCTAGCTCATGTTCATTCATTCATATTTCTAGCTACATAGTTTGCATATCTAGCAAAGATGCCCCTTACACGTTATCCTGAGCATTACCTACAGCCTATAGAAGCATTTAGATATCAACAGCAACATTTATTTATTTTTCTTAGAATGATACTTGGCTGTGTTTTGTTCTTAAACAAGTAACAAGCTTTTTAAATGTTATTAACTAGCATCTCAGCTAATATCATGAGGCAGTTCTAATGATTTATTTCATTAATTATTATTATTATTATTATTATTATTATTATTATTATTATTATTATTATTATTTACTTTCGATCTATTCAATTTGGTTAACAAGGTTGATAAGAAGAATAAGACAAAAGTTATTTATCCAAAACATGTACATAGGATATTATGAAGGTTATTAAGCCTATGTTTAAAACATCACAGCAAGTTAAGGATTTAGGTATATTCAACACGACGAGGAATCACTACTGAATATCAAAGTGACAGTTCAATACAGAGCTTATAGCTGATAAACTGGGCTAGGGACACTCATCTGTCTCCATTGACTCAGACATTACTGCTGACTAAAGCATTTGACACCTCAATTGCAGCCTGAAATTTAAATATTGAAAATTTGTGCATACTGTCTTCTAATGTTGCCACGACACCTACTGCAATACCCAGAATCCTTGTCGCCTATAATCAAATGCATAGAACCAACCAATCACCATAGTGCTTATGAATGTGGGTCATTTCGAAAGCAGGTTCAAAAAGTTGAACGCGCCGAGGTCGTGTAAGTTGTATCATCCTCCCAGCCAATCAGAAAAGCATGGATTTGTGCCCTCTCACTCCCTCTTACTTTTTCTACTGTGCATAAGTATGTGGATGTTTTTTTTTTTCTTTTCTTTTTGCGAGACTGTATTGGACAAAAATAGAAATAATGATGAGAAAGCTTGTGAAGCTTTATGGATGCACTCTGTCTTGACCTTCAAAGCATGCAGGTTTAATGAAGCAAACATGCAATCACATTAGAAAAAAAAACAACTGTTCCCATTTTTGTGTGCAATCATGCAGTAATAAAGCAGTAGAAATAAGATTTGCACAGATTCAACTAATGTGTATTAAGGAGGTTAACTGCTGTGTTTAGTGACAAACTGAGACTTCTTCATCTTATAAAGGCGACGGCTTGTTTTATCGTCTTCCTCCTGGGAAGAACTGCAAGAACTGGGTTTATAAGGCGGTATAATGATTATGCAATAAACCCGATGAATCCCTTTATACAGAGAAATGGCACAGGTGATTGTGATTACTGTGGACTTTTTACAGAGACAATTTCAAGTGCAGTTTTCACCATCATCTAGTTATGAGTTATCAAACCAAAATTATAGCAAAGAGGGGGAAAAAAAAAACCTCCAAAAGTATACGAATGTGCAGTGATTACTTTTTATTCAGTCAGATATATGTTTCTATATGAGTATATATACAAAAATGTTAATTTTATTAATAGTAATAATCATTCTAATAGTTTTGATGGTGGCTTGGCGGTACTATAGTACATTCCCTAACGAATATAAATAATTTAGTTCCTTTTGGGAAGTAAAGTAAGGATCTATGTGAGGTTTTTTTTTTGCCAAAACTTATGAACGTTTTTTTTTTTCCAACGTGTTGTTTTCGGTCTAAAATATAGTGTTCATGAATACATGTGTTAACGATCATTCAGTGTGCGAGGTTTAAGAACTTGATCCTGTAACTTCTCTCTCTGCCGAATAAATAAGAAGAAACCCCAACAGAGCACCAAAGCTCTCTGTCGTCTGAATTTATACAAGTAGATTTTGTGTATTGTAATCTAACACCAGGCGACACAGTGGTGCAGCAGGTAGCATTGCCGTCTGACAGCTCCATAGTCCTCGGATCGATCCTAAGCTCAGGTTACAGTCTGTTTAGACTTTTACATGTTCTCCCCATGTCCACATGGTTTCCTTAAGATTCTCTGGGTTCCTCCCATCTCCTAAAATCATGCCTGTATGTCAGTTAGCTACACTAAATGTGTGTGGTGCCCTGAGATCCCCAACCTGCCTGGTGCCCAGTGTTCCCTTTATCCTAATCAGGATAGAGTGATTACTAAATGAACGGATAATTGAATGCCTGCTGAGTCATTGTGGGTGTTTCTTTTCTTAAATAGACCTCATCATTTTGCAAGAGTATTCAAGAATAAAATCATCCAAATACAGTATGCAGTTTTACTTTTTTTTTTTTTTTTTTTTACCCATTGTTATATTCGACCCTGTAAATCGCCTGTGATCACAATCTTCACAAATGCCTGGCACTCACAATAAATAACCATTAACATTATTTCCCCATTTTCCTATTTCGCCTTCTCAGATTCACTCCTCTTCCCATTTGCGCAGATGATATATTAAAATCTGTGAGCCGATAATCCCATTAATATAGCTCTTGTCTGTATTACATTTATTTTCCTCCTAATCTCCCTCTCCAACTTCCCCTCGCTCTCGTCTTGTCCCTTGGCTGACCCCAGCCCACAGATCCTCCTCTCCAGCCTGAGAGAAATTTAGATTGATACCAAATATAATGGCCATTTGTGGGTTTCATAACAAGCTTCCCAATGGTATGATCAAGGGCGGTTTACCCTGACTGACCACGTCGGCTGTCTTTCCTGGCTGAGGGCAAGCGTAGGCCAAACTGAAGACCTCAAGATTTTGGCCTCTGTTACAGAGCTTTACGATTTTCTAATTCCAAGTAGTTACTTTAAACGCATTAAGCATCACAAAATGACTGATCAAGTATTTCACTCTCAGAATTAATGCCTGGACAGATGTCTGGCTGAAATGTCTGCGAAGAAGATGACTAAACCACCAACACCACCACCCAAGACTAATCCTGATGGGAATCCTTGTCATACATGCTCTAGTAAAGGTTTATGGTTCTGGCCATGAGTGTCATCCTTATGGCTACACCAACCCCAGATTTTCCAAACCTGTAAACCCATCAGTTCCACAGCTAAATCCAAATGAATCAATCCCAAACCCTCAGCCAGGCAAAGCAACTCTCCCAACCATCCAAGTGGAGACGATGTGAACATTGTGAAAGCAGTCAGCCTAAATATGATAAGTTAGTTTGTATGCATGTACATGCAATCCTCTTTGCATGCAGAAGGGAAGATGGTAGCCCAGAAAGAAGACTGAGTATAAAAATGACGATTCTGTATGTAATGAAAAAAGTAGGGGGAAAAAATGTCAACAAATTATGTGGTGAATGTCAACGATGCACCTAAATTATTTAAAAACCTAAAAACATCACATCAACACATGCGTTATTATATGACTGCTATATGTTTACAGTCTATGGTGACAATCCTATTTCAAGCTGGTCCATATCATTTCACAATTTGTTTCTTTTCATTAACGCAAACATACTAGTTGTGGCACTAGGTGCACAGTATGATTTGTTTTCATTGTGTGAGACTCGAGCTTGTTTTGTCAAACGAGGAATTACCCAAGCTGAGGGAAACATTTGCTCTTGTTAACTCCTCTAGAGGCTGGTGCAGGGGACATGTCAGCAAGTGAGGGCTGGACAATAAAAGTGAGCCATTGGCTGCGTAAGTGAAAAGTTTAATGTGGCTTTCACTTTGGCGCATAATGTGTCGCGACCAATGAAGCATTTCCCATGGTTCACAGGGCTCTCTGTCAGCGGTGATGTAAAAAGGCCTAGAGGCAAAGACCTGCGTCTGGCCTTTTCAACTGCTGCCACGCAGTTTTAATTTGCGCCTCTGTGGAGAATCGGGGGGAGGAATGAAGGGAAAGAAGGAATGAAAAAGAGGAATGTGTCTAATGAGCGAATGTGTTTTAGCCAAGAGAAGAAAGAGGAATTCAACTAAAAGCAACAAAGGAATTTGGAGAATTTTTAATGAATACAAAACCAGAAATTAGCTTTTATGTTTCAGTTTTTCAATAGGAAGTAATAAATGACAGAAAGAAGTGGAAATGTATGCAGCATTTCACATACTTAATATTATACTGATCATTATGTTTGAATTTTTAATAAATACTAGACCTTTTTGTTCAAATTGAGTAATACACTACTAAAAACATGTCCACAACCTTGTAATATGAGTGCGTTTGCATGACCAATATATATATATATATATATATATATATATATATATATATATATATATATATATATATATATATATATATATATAAAAATGTATTGTACATTAAATGTACTGTCTGTATAAAAGAGGGAGATTAATTCTCTCAAAACACCACAAAGTCTCCCAAAAGCTTCACTTCTATTTAAAGCCCGGCCAATCAAATGTCACAGATACATATATAAGCTGAATAAAAGCCTTTATTAAAGCATCTCATGCAGAATCATGGAAAAAAGGAGGTTTGACCGAGTCGCTTCATGGCCCTAGAGAGATCAAATGATGAAGTGGAGCAAAGAGTAATTGTGATTGTCCTCGCTGAAGGTCCAATCACACATCCATTTCTATTTAAGGTCAAATATGTATGAAGATCAGACAGTGAGAGAAAGCAGAGAGAGAGAGAGAGAGAGAGAGAGAGAGAGAGAGAGAGAGAGAGAGAGAGAGAGAGAGAGAGAGAGAGTGTGTGTGAGCGAGAGAAGCCTCAGGGTTCTGCTATTGAAGATATCCTGGGCACAATCCAAACAAAGCTCTGGCTAACTTTGTGCATGCAATTATAACTATTTCAAATAATTCATTCTGTGCTCCTTGACCTGATCAAATGTAATTCAAAGTACAGTGAGTTAACTGTACTTGAAAAGGTACAAAAAAAAAAAAAAAAAAAAAAGAGAAGAAATTCTTGAGTATTTGAACCACATTACAGTACTGGAATTTATAATTTACTCTAGTATTATTGAAATTGAATACTTGTAATCGGCAAGAAAATTTATAAGGAGAAAAAACTTCTACAATACTTTTTACTTCTTACAATTTCATTTTTGACCTTCAAAGTACTCAAATGGTTTTTTCCCTATTTTTCTCTTGCCCAGCTGCTATGCCAAATAGTTAGGGTTTCATTAATAATAATAATAATAATAATAATAATAATAATAATAATAATTATTATTATTATTAGTAGTAGTAGTAGTAGTAGTAGTAGTAGTATTTTTAAAATTACTACACATTAGCCAATGAGCAAAGCCAAATTCTAGGTTTGTCTGTAATGGCACAATATTAAGCAAACAAATAAATGAAATCAGCAAAATAGATTTTGATAAGCAAAATAGATTTACCATGATATTTACTGCTGAACATTTGTGTAGATTTTAACTGAGTAAGATTTTGACACAGTACCGATACTTAAATAAAGATTTCTATAGGTTTTCTACCCCTGATCTAGGACTGGCACAAATTCATACCAGAATGTGCTTGTTCAGCACTGATGCAGTGTTTTTATGTTGCTCTCTCTCTCTCTCTCTCTATCAGGTGTGAAGCCACCCCATACTTCAGCCCCACCGCATGGAGGAAATGAGGGGGAAAATGATGATCTTCCTTCCAGGCCTGCATTTTTTTCCCCTCCACTGCATTTCCCTCTTTCCTCGGAAGGAATTGTCTGCCAAGAAACAGGCTCTCCAGCCAGGATGACAGAAAATCGAGGCTGTGGTCGGCGAAATCCTCCTGTGCATTGGGGCCTCTGTTTCTAAACACAGGGTCAGGTGTCAGCCCTGAGCTGCCTGCCAGAACATAGTATGCTTTAAAAAAAATTGGCCTGCCATTGTTTCTCTGTCAGTGTCAATCCAATTATGTCGCACGCAAAGTGCTGGCAAAACAACCAGAGAGGTATCGATCGGAGCCGGCCCTCACCTGTGGTTAAACTTGTGGGATGGAGAGAGGATTGAGAGGTTAGTGTGTACATCATATTGAATGGCTTAGAGGGCTGCTGAGAGTTACACTGAATGCATGCTTAATAAATAATGTGTAATTTATCATAAAAAAAAAAAAAAAACTAAATGCGAGTGGACCATGCAGTACTTCTTTTTAATAATCCTACATCGTACATCATAAATAATGTCAGGCCAAATGAATTATGCCACACTTTTATAATACGCAATTTGGTATTTCCAATAGATACTAATATGTGTGATTATCATATGTACAGGAGAAACAGGATAAATCATTTGTTTTGTCTAAATGCACTAAACTTGTGTGCCTGTTAAAAAAAATTATAATAAATACTAGCAGGATTCATCCAGATATGATGGAGATAGTTGTGAAAGCCCCAATTGTACCAGGCAAGTAGTTAAAAAAAAAAATATCCTTACATGTAGAAAAACTGAAATTATGTACACTTAGATCTACACTAACGGTTTGCCCATGCTACTTCTATTTGCAAGAAGCTGAGAAACCATGTGCATGACCTGTGGTACAATTATGCCACTGGGTTTAATTACACAGCATCTCATTCTCAGATGATTAAAGGTGGCAGGACTGAAACAGAAAAGACACACACACTAATTTCTGCCCCTGCAAGGATGAATTGCAATCGATGCAGAGCACATAAAGACTTTATCCTTAAAAAAAGAGAAAAAAATATATAGTTTAACCATATACAGTACCATTATAATCATGATTACTGCGATCCATCCATCTTCTGTACCTCTTATCCGACACAGGGTCATGGAGAGCCTGGAGCCTATCACAGGGAACTTCAGGCCTAAGACCCAGGCCCATAATTACACACACTATGGACAATTTGGTAATCAGCCTACAATGCATGTCTTTGGACTGGGGAGGAAACCGCAGTACCTGGAGGAAACCCCTGGAGCACAGGGAGAACATGCGAACTCTGTGCATGCAGTGCAAGACAGGATTTGAACCCCTAACCCCAGAGCTGTGAGGCAAACATGCTAACCACTAAGCCAGAGTGCTCCCTTGATTACTATGATATAACAAAAAATATGAGATGAGAAAAATGAAAACCAAAAGGACAACGCAGAGTTCTGCACAATCAGTCGATTACAGAGCATGTTTAAATACAT
The DNA here is from genome assembly GCF_001660625.3 of Ictalurus punctatus. Classification (NCBI taxonomy): domain Eukaryota; kingdom Metazoa; phylum Chordata; class Actinopteri; order Siluriformes; family Ictaluridae; genus Ictalurus; species Ictalurus punctatus. Next base: position 7,950,670 of record NC_030437.2, read on the forward strand.
GATCAAAGTGTGTGCACTTCTCTACATGATGTACGTGTATGGTTACAGCGTTTTCCTTTCGAGTGGGGTTACATTTGACTAATGTAATGTCACAATGTGGGTGGGCAGTGGTGGCTTGGCGGTTAAGGCTGATCGGATGGTCGCGGGTTCAAGCCCCAGTACTGCCAGGCTGCCACTGTTGGGCTCTTGAGCAAGGCCCTTAACCCTCTCTGCTCCATGGGCGCAGTATCATGGCTGACCCTGTGCTCTGACCCCAGCTTCCTAATATGCTGGGGTATGCGAAGAAAAGAATTTCACTGTGCATATGTATATGTGACCAATAAAGACTCATTATCAATATCATCAAATGTGCCACTTTGCAGATGCAGTTATAACTCACAGATTTCAGTGAAAATGTACTTGTTAGACACGTGGTAAAAGAAGCAAACATGCACGATGTTATGATGTGGGAAGTATGAACGAACTACTGTTGATTTGTTTAATTTAACTCAAACAAACAAACAAAAACAGTGTCACGATTGTACTCTCCTCTACAGCATTCATAACTGCTTTGGCTTCATTGGTTAACAGGGTTGTTTATTTTGTTGTGCATAATACATTTATGGGATAATATCCATAGTTGTGTTAAGCAGCTGCAAACTAAATGCATTGCCATTCTGAATTATTCAGATTAACTCACTGCTCTAATGCAGCAGAGCAATACGCCGAGTTTTCTTCTTAGGCAACGTGGCCCTATACTGTATACAGTATATACCTGCACAGCTACAGCGCTTCCATAAAACGATGCCTTTACTGCTTGTGGCATTAAGCTGCTTAGCTGCATCATAAAGGGGGAGTAATTCATCCATAGTAATAAAGCGAAAAATATGGGGAGCATATATCCTATATAACAATATACCTCGTCAAGATAAATTAAACATGCCTCCATGATTTACAAAGTACACCTATAAATTTATGTAATATTTGATGAGCAAAACATAGCAGAGATGTGACGCCGAAGCTCCTGCACCACACAGGCTGAGTGTAATAAATGTATGACACTAGGCGGATGGGTCCTGCCATAGCGTCACAAAGTGCACTGCATCATTCGAATACCAATAAAGCCGGGGCTGGCCGTAGGTCTTTGGAGCATAAGGAAAGTTATGGAAAATATTTCTCTCCCAAGGACATGGCACCAGATGTGCAAAGACTTATGGGAGCAATCATAGGTGGCCAAGGCTTGGGCTCTGGGGCCTTATTAAGTTAGGCTGCGTTCCAGCACCTTCAACTTATTAAGCTGTCAAGAGTTGCAATGATTAAAACCAAAGAAAGGTCACGAGTGGACCTTCACCATTGCACAAAGCCTGATATTTTCTCTAGAAGCACATGGCCTAATGAAGACATTTTACTTCATATGCACAGGTGGGATTTGATGAAACGGCCCTTTAGTGATGAGCTGCTTTTCTTTTCTACCGCATCTGAAGTGCTTCAAAAGTTTTTACACTTTTTTTTTTTTTTTTTACTGCCCACTTTTGCTTCATCTCAGGTGAAACTCTTAAGAAATTCATTTATTTGAAAAGACACAATGAATAAGAGCGAGAGAGAGAGAGCAATGCAAAGGAGAAATATTAAAACCAATTTGCTCATCCAAAGCTCCAGCAAAACGGTCTCCTTTTCAGATCCTCCGAGATCAAAGTAACACGGACCTGCCGCTTAGGCACGCAGATGGAGGCGCAATAGCACGGGTGGAGCCGTCTGCTAAATATCAGTCCCTTGTTGTGCTGAGGGTGAGATTTTAGCGCCTGCCAGCTCTGCGCTGACGTCCTGCGGAGATTAAAGAAATGTGGCACTATATTGAAAACTATTGTATCTCTTGGCATCCGTGACTCCATCTGAAATGTATTCACCTGTCACCCCAGATGATGCCGTGCGTCAAGCGGATCGGTTTGAGGTTGGATGGAGAGGGCAGTCCACCTGGCCGAGATTCACAGAATACGGCCCAGACAGCCAAATCTGTCTATCAAGTGACAACGACGCTCTTGTTTTATTCATTGCTATTTCAGCTCAGACAACACATCACTCATAAAATCCGTCCTGCACGAGTCTGATCTCATCTCTCCACAGCAAGTAACTCAGCAAGCAATAACACAAAAGTTCACTAAACTCTATATGGCGTAGAGAAGTATTTTCAGCGCAGAACGTAACACGTGCACTCAGTTCATACCTGCTTTTAGTGAAACAGCTCTCAATATTGATGAAACAAAATGGAAAGGGGAGGAGGATGGGGCACATGTCTCACTGCAAAGTGTGTCCTTGACATCTTGGTAGATTGGCTTCTTTTCCTCTCCCTTGCTTTGCCCAGGACACTGTTCGAGCTGCAAAATTGCCTATGATAGATATGTAAAAAGGGGGTCATAAAGTCCTCTGTCATTTCATTGGTTTAAGCAGACATATAGGTCTGCAAGGTTGCTAGAGGTAGAATATGACCTCTAAAACTATTTTCCCGTATTGAAGAGCACACATTGCTACACAAGAACAGCCCACATACCAGGGACTTATTTAGCTGCTCTTGAGGCTAGTTTAGCTGTCAAACTGAATTGAGAACATGGCAGCAAATATGGGTTAGGAGCACATAGTATGTGATACATTATCACATATATTTGCACTTAACTCTTCGATATAACATTCTGACATTACTTCTGTCAGCGACCCTACATAATATCCATCATCAAATCCTCTTCTGCAGATGACACCTTCAGAAAGCAGTGTATATTTATCTTTATTTACATTTACATTTTGAAGCCTTTTGGCAGATGCCCTTATCCAGAGTGACTTACATTTATCTCATTTATACAACTGAGCAATTGAGGGTTAAGGACCTTGCCCAAGGGCCCAACAGTGTTCGCTTGGCAGTGCTGGGGCTTGTACTCCTGACCTTCTGATAAGTCACCCAGAGCATTTAACCACTCAACAACATTTTAAACTCTGGCCAACAAATGGTGCAGCGTACAGGCTGAGAAAATCCGAAAATAAAAGACGAAAATTATTCGAACCAAAAGGACCCGAGTATAAAGTCAAAGCCGCTGAGATAACACTTCCTTAGGCGGCAAATGTCCTAATTACTCCTATGTGCCTCACAGGTCAGGTAGCGCTGCCAGTGCTAGCTCGCTACCACCAGAGCGTTCTGCATGTCGTATTCATGACATTTCAGTGCACGTGGCTAAACGTTCTCACTTCTGCCCTGCTCTTCCTCCATGGATTCCATGGCCTACATAGTTTTTACCCTAGGCCTGTGGTGCTACTTTGTCTTTTAGAAGAATTGAGAAGAGGAAAGGAAGCATGTGGTAAACACTCATAAGCTTCTTGAAATTGAATATTACTAAAACTATTGAAACGTCTATATTCTGTACATATGCTGAACACTTCATATCATCAACCCCCCCCACCACCTATTTAACCATCTGTAGTTTGACAGTGCACCGCTAATACCGTTGTGATATTTTACGTGTTTGTTCTGTGGGATCCATCAGCATTTTGAAACATCTCGACACCTTGTTCTCTTTTTCCAATAGCTCCCTGGGTACTCATTGCTGCGCTTGAATCAAATTGCCTACGGAAAGCTGTGCTGCTTCCCGTCTCGGAAATGCGAAAAAGATATGCAGAACACGTCACTTGAAAGCTCAGTACTGTTTTCCAATAATGTTTCGGCTTTTCTTTTAAACAGTCTGCTTAAAGATGTAAATAAATATATAAATGTCAGGAAAGAAACTTTATAGCCTCTGTACTTGTGAGTTTGTGCTCTGGGCAAAAAAAAAAAAAAAAAAAAAGTAGAAGAATTAGAAAACCAAGCTATTGTGCTAAGCCTCCATTGCACGGAGACTTATCACCACGGTGGTGCTAGATGGAGCTTCACAGCATGTATTTGAGTGAATGTAATATGTAGAGATGTTAGAAATTGCATTTTTATTACAATGGGGGCGTGAGAGATGCTCATTTAGAGAGATAAGCATTGAGGGGGCGTGCTTGGGAGAGGCCTGCTGTGCTAGCATTTATGCTTGTTTAAAACAGTGTGTAGATAGCACAATCACTTCATTTTTGGGATGTTCAGGATGTGAGACAGCAGGTGATGGCGTTTTAATACATGAGGCTACTGGCTGTTATAAGTATTTGCACATTATTTTGTCTGCCTGTGGGCTGGAGAGTGCGTCCTTCTAAGAAAATACAGTACTAGACCCTGAAATAAGGCCTTGAGGTAACATTTCTAGTTCAACTCAACTCAAGCAAGAGAAATTATACTCACAGTCACATGGGAACGTGGGTCTCTTTTAGAAAGCAGGGGATTTTTGCAGGGTTATGGTATACTGCAATACACCGCTAATGTAAGCTAACAAATTACGGATCGTATTCAGTCAGTGTGTGGAGGGGGAAGTTAACAAGTCCCTCCAAGAAACCTCCACAATATTCTGAGAAGCTTGCAATTTTTCAAAATTACCACAGATTTTTTGCAGATTTGGACCAAGATGCATCATCTAACAACATAACAGCGAGCATTCAGCCAAAGCATCAAGTGCGGCGCACGTGAGTACAGCTAAACTACTTGCTGAAAAAACAAACAAACAATAGAAACCATCACAGAAATTCTAATGGTTTCCACTATGAATGCCACTACAAACCATCAGCTAACCATAAAAACCATTACAATTACTGGTCCTTGATGGTATCCACTAAACATAACATGCCACCAATAGAAGGCAAAAATTGCCACAGGGACCATTACAGTTTCATTTAAAACCAATACGATTCCCATTATAACCATTAAAACGATTTCTATTGAGGCTTAGATATTTAGACAGACCAAACATTATGCATGATAATTCAGATCTAGACCTATTACAGACACCAGGGGAAAGTTTTTTTTTTCCAGGTATAAATCGTTACACAGATCGAGTTGCACTTTTCAAAATAGACTTAATTAAGAATGATTTGTGTTAGAAATGGGGAAATTCCCAAAGTACTCATTGTGGTGTTCATTTCCACAGTTGAAGCTCCTTTGGGACAGAACAGAAACATCATCCCTGCTGAAAAAAATAAAAACCAACAAAACCATTCTAATGATCTCCACTACAACTACTATTACAAACCATCAGCTAACTATTAAAACCATTACCCTTACTGGTCCGCAATGGTGCCATTAGACATAACATGCCACCAATAGAAGGTGACAAATTGCCAGTAGAGACCCACAGGGACCGTACAGTTTGCTTTAAAACCAATACAATACAACCAGTGCCATCTCTTCCTGCAGTTCTAGCCTGGTTACCCACTGATGCTAAGAATGGTTGAAGCTGGCCAATACCTGCATGGGAGACCTCCTGGGGGAAGCTAAGGTTGCTGCTTGAAGTGATATTAGTGAGGCCAGCAAGGGGTGCTCACCCTGTGGTCTGTGTGTTGTACGAATACACCAGTATAGTGACAGGGAAGCTATACTGTAAAAACAGCACTGTCTTTTGGAGGAAACTAGATTAAACCGAGGTCCAGACTCTCTGTGATCATTAAAAATCCCAGGACACTTTTGGGAAAGAGTAGGGGTATAACACCTAATAATTTCCTGGTGAAATTCCACCACTGGCCCTTCTTTATCACAGCCCCCTAATAATCCCCATCTCTAAACTGGCTACATTACTCTCTTCTCCTCTCCACCAATAGCTAGTGCGTGGTGGGCGTTCTGGCACATTATGGCTGTGGAGGATGCTACAAACTAGTGGTGGTTCCTGAGGACCCCCCCATACTATGTAAAGTGCTTTGAGTGTCTAGAAAAGCGCTATATAAATGTAACTAACTAACCCTAGAGCTGCGAGGCAACAGTGCTAACCATTAAGCCACTGTGAAGATGGGGATCTATCCCGGCGTAACTACCATTGTATCTTTTGAAATAAGTTACCAACATTAGAATGCAACTCTAAGCTAATAAATGCTAGTTATTAAATAAGGAATTAAACGTGACAGGTGTGTTGGTGTGGGAAAATAATCAATGACGTAGTGCTGTGATGTGTGAAATGTTTTATTCCATTTATGCAACACTGATTTTCCACTGATTACAATTTGAATATATTAAACATTGACATATCACGCGTTTTATCCATGTAAAGCGATAGCCTTAACTCTGAAACCGGACACTCCTTCCAAAATCTCCCAGAACACCTCAACATATCAATATTTACATGTTGTTTAATTCATTTATTTGGAGCGGCCATCATTCAAGTCCCTCGTGTAAGTCGTTAGAAATGATAACGTATTAAAACAAGCACATTCCTTTAAAAATGTAAGCATTCCTTCTGTTATAGAAAATGAATCCACATTTCCTGACCAATCAGAACCAAGCATTATGGTATGAAGCCAGTAACAGCGTCATGAGGATTGAGCGTAACTCGGTATCTTATTCCAAAGAATTAAAATCTTACTGCAATAAATAGACAGGGTGCAGTAGGGGAAAAAAACCAAACATTGCTTCATTATTCTTTCACACACGATACTAATAAAGATTTCAAATTCCTGTCCATACGCAGGAAAATCTTTGAGAGAAGTCAGGAGTGCTAATGAAGGAACGGTTCAAAAAGGTAACCTTGTGCACATCACCTATTATGGCAGGAGCTGCAGAGCATGCAGAGCTCCACTGAATAAAAAAAAAAATCCTTGCGGAAAGAAAAAACACCCAGCTGAAGAAAAAGACATGAAATATATAAATAACATGGGCAGGTTCACGTGGAGTTCATTCAGGGAAGGCCAGTGGTAAGTCAGGAGCAGAAAGAGAGAGAGAGAGAGAAAGAGTGAGAGACAGAGAAAAAAAAAAAAACATTCCCCTCTCAATCTCCTCCTCTTCCTCTTTTGAGGAAAATGCCTCTGCTCATAGGTGTTGCTAAAATGATTAGCTGCCAGCAATCAGCCCCTTGCTGAATCAGCTTTGAACTGGTCAGGGCCGACTTATCACATGACCAGCAGGCGCGAGCCCCAGCGCACCGCTTCCTGCTGTCAGACGCGAGCTGCTTCGCTGCATGCATAATTCCTCAGATGGGTGCGATGAGTTCACCGTCTGTGAAACCAAGAATCAAATTGGAGGGATTGCTGACACATAATCGTTTTAGGATGGAGAGAGGGCCTCAGCAAAAACTCCATAGTCTTGGAGTGTGTACAGTATTTGAGAGTCTACACACACACACACACACACACACACACACACACACACACACACACACACACACACACATCTCATTCACTCAGACCCAAACATTATCATGGTGTGAGACAGACAGAACCAGGTCAAGCTCAGAGGCAAGGCTTAGCCTGTTGTTTCTGACTCCCTGCTAAACCTGGGTTCAACACTTTCTAAAGGATTAGTGAAGACAGTATGTACTTGTGTGTGTGTGTGTGTGTGTGTGTGTGTGTGTGTGTGTGTGTGTGTGTGTGTGTTTTCCTCACACTTCCCAATTAAGATGACTCATACTGCTCCATTGCCTCTCTCCCACTAACACGCAACACTTCCTATTGAGCTGAATCAGGCTTCAGAAGCAAGGGCTTCCCAGCTGAATTTTTTTTTTGTTCCTTTGAAGCCAGTCAATTTGTAGTTTAACACGTCCGTCGACCACAAACACCTCGTCCCGGAGGGATCTGGAGACTGAAGAGTGACCCCACAGTCTGGGCTGATCAGTGCGTGCCTTGCCTGTTCTCGCCCCCCCTGCCCAGCTGGTCAGCATCATGCCATCACTTCACACCGTCTGCGCGATTTCTCCCTCTGTCTGCACGCCGAAGGACGGGGACGTGCGCTTCACACATTCTTCTGCAACTGGGTAACTTGTCAATAAGTGTGTGGGATATAAACCACACAGGAAAAGCTATGAATGATGAAACCTCACCGTGGCTAATTGACACCGATACAATGGCACTACTGAAATTGTCAGAAATTTGCTTTTGCTATAACCAGGAAATACAAATACATTAATCAGAATGAACAAATATGTCCTAAAGAATTACAAATACAGATATGAAGAGCAGGTGCACTATTTGATTTAAAAAAAAAAGAAAAGAAATAACACTAACTAAAAATGTCCATCCATTTGCGACTAGACGTATACAACAAAGGACACAACAAGAATATTAGGAAAGTGGTCAGATACTGTACGAAGCTTGTGGGACAAAGAAGGACCATGTCTATTAACTTGAATGTGAGTTACTTCATGACGCATCTTACAAGGTTCATTCGTTTATTCATCTTTAGTATCTGCTTGGCCAGGGTTGTGGTGGATTAGTGGTTACACCACCACTGGCGTTGTGGGTTCAAATCCTGCCTCTGCCCTGGGTGTGTGCTGAGTTTTCATGTTCTGCCCATGCTTCAAGGATTTCCTCCTCTACTCTGAAGACTGGTTGGCATCTCTAAATTGTCCAGATTGTGTGAGTGTTTGTGTGCGATTGTGCCCTGTGATGGGTTGGCTCCACAGCCTTGGCTAGACTCCAGGCTCTCCATGACCCTGTGTAGGATAAGTGGTACAGAAAATGAATGGATGGATGGATATTGTGCAAGAGGGATAAAAAAAAAACAACAACAAAAAAAAACTCTTGTGCACTTCCAGACCAATTATGAACTTCCCAAGGTTTCTGATGTGCGTAGTGATAAGATAAATATTTAATAATAAAACAAACTGCATCTTTATCCAATTACATTCAGATTCAGATACAAATATTTAGAGCCCTATAGACAACAGATAAACAACAAAAAATAACATCTTAGCAAGCGGAAATATCATATAAAATATAAAATCACAATAAACATTACAGCTGTCTATATTGTGTTAGGTCAGAAGATTAATTTTCTTTGGTTGTAAATTGTTTAATTACCTATTTCTAGATTTTGTAAAATGTATTTTGTTTGACTAATTTCAAGCTTTAAATGTTCTTATTCTATCGGCAGATCATTTTGCTTCTTTCTAGATTTAGATGCTTACAGTGAGCAAGCTGATCTGCCAAATAATTGCAAGCTTGAAGTAGCAGAAATGTCTATAAATAGGTGTAGTAGTCTACTTATATTTGGCATATTGTAATCTTATAATAGGAAATACTAGATATATTTGTATATATTAAGGATTAATATTTCTTATCTAATTTGTTTTATTTCTGATCTTAATTTAGCATTGAATGCACAGTATAAAGAGGACAAGGCCAGGTTTTTATTTCATTGTAAGTTATATACTGTATACAGGCTTGGGAGGGTTACTTTAAAACTTTAACGTGATCCAAGTATCACAATATGAAAGTAATGTAATCTGATTACTTTTGGATTACTTCAAGGTCACATATGTATATAAAGTCATGACAAAAGTAATGCAATAATATATGATAATAAGATACTTTTATTTAGAGCTTATTTTAGAGCCTAAAAACATGTTCAATGTTTGGATTTGTTTTAAATAAATAAATGAATAAATAAAATATCACTGTCCCTGATGCGGGTAACATTACATCACAGAAGTTAGGGTGACCATATACTGTATAGTATATACACAACAGCACTTCACCTTCACGCATTCGCTGAGAGTACGCTAAAGGTTGAGAGGCAGGAATTTGGCCAATAGTTGCTTCAAGCCATTTATAATCGACCAATCGGTGTGCGAGAAGGCGGGAATTACGGAGAAGGGTTAAAGTAATGCAAACATGCGCGGTATTAGACCATAAGCACATCATAATAAGACTAAAGCCGAATCCCGGACATGTTCTCAAATATAGAAATCCTGGCCAGACGCTTTTTAAGGTCTGAAAAACAAACAAACAAACAAAAACCTACGGTCACCTTATTTCTACCAAATTTGCGCCTGCACCAGAAGGTTGCTCATATGAGCCAGGCCTTGCAAGAGAGAACCAGAACTTTAATCAAGCAGCTTTGAATATTTGACTATATTTCAGATATTTCCACTTACTGTTATTTTTGATGTATTTTTTGTTGTTGTTGTCGGAGTGTAGTAGCATTGCATTATAACCCTACATACAACATTATAGAAAGATAAATAAGAATCAGGAATAAAACGGACAAATAAGCTGGTTCGTTTACTACAGTTGTTTTTGGTCCAGCGTGAGACTAGTCCAGCGTACAGTCATGCGTGCTGCTCTGCTCCACTCAGTCAGAATAAGTGCTAATGGCTGCGTGTCACTAACACCTGAGCTCATATGCCTGTTTGTTTGGCACACTGTCACTTCAAATCACTGGCAGGAAGCAGGAATACACACTGGCATAATGCCCTCAGGGAAGTAATAAACAGTCTCTTGCTCTCATACACCCATACACACACACACACACACACACACACACACACACACACACACACAGTTAACTCTCCCATTACAATCAGCATGCCACAGCCTCTCAGTACTTATTGGAGGTCATCGCAGAATGACAGCCGTCACTGTTCCCTGATTGCCCCTGTGCGGGGGGGAATTAAAGACAAATAAACCACTGGCAACGGTGGGAGAGGGTGTGTGTGTGTATGTCTATGTGGAGAGACACAGAGAGAGAGAGAGAGAGAGAGAGAGAGAGAGAGGTAGAAAGTGAGTGATAGAGAGAGAGACATAGAGAGAGAGAGAGAGAGAGAGAGAGAGAGAGAGAGAGAGAGAGAAAGTGAGTAATAAGAGAGAGAGAGAGAGAGAGAGAGAGAGAGAGAGAGAGAGAGTTATTTTCATTATGTTGTTCACTGCAGTAAATCCAGGACATAGAGAGACAATAAATATTAGCAATAGAGAATGAATAAATTAATGTTATCAGCAACAGTGAAATACCATAGGGTATTTTATTTTTATTTGTGCACTGATGTTTTCTAACATCACAGAATATATATTTATGTCATACTGACATTATTATGCATATATCATTCATTAATTGTTCCACATCTCTGCTAAAAAAACAAACAAACAATAGTTGGTAGTCAACCCTCAGTGAATTTGTAATGGTTTTAATGGTTACAATGGAAATTACGTTGATTTTAATGGAAACTGTAACGGTCCCTGTGGTAATGTGTTGCCTTCTATTAGTGGTATGCTATGTCTAATGGATACCATTGCGGACCAGTAATGGTAATGGTTTTAATAGTTAGCTGATGGTTTGTAATAGTAGTTGTAGTGGAGATCATTAGAATGGTTTTGTTGGTTTTTATTTTTTTCAGCAGGGATGATGTTTCTGTTCTGTCTCAAAGGAGGTTCAACTGTGGAAATGAACACCACAATGAGTACTTTGGGAATTTCCCCATTTCTAACACAAATCATTCTTAATTAAGTCTATTTTGAAAAGTGCAACTCGATCTGTGTAACGGTTTATACCTGTAAAAAAAAAAAACCTTTCCCCTGGTGTCTGTAATAGGTCTAGATCTGAATTATCATGCATAATGTTTGGTCTGTCTAAAATACCTAAGCCTTGTGGGATTAGTGAAGAAAACAGTAGCAGTCAAGCAAATGGATGAGGTCAATATTGACTTGAAATTTCATTCCTTTAATTGTAAATACTTCATTCATTCCTTCAGTGTCAATGAGACATAAAGGTCATTTGAATCAGTTTTCAAGCAGAAAACCCAACTTCACTGAAAAAGCTGAATCATGTCCAGCCAGAACCTTTCCTGCTTTATCACCCTTCAATAAATTATTTCCAAACACTGTTGATTTGTGTATATGTGTGTGTGTGTGTGTGTGTGTGTGTGTGTGTGTGTGTGTGTGTGTGTGTGTGTGTGTGTAAAATTTGAATTCTTCCGGCCGTTGTTGTCCCTGTACTTATTTGATCTAAATAAAAGAAGTACATTGTTGAGGAAATTATTAACTTGACATTAGTAATTCATTACTTAAATTGTGTTACGACACGGCGAAATCGGCGCGGCAGCTCACAAAGTGTAGTGCCGCCCAGGGACGTGGCGGAGGAGGACTACACTTCCCAGTCATACCCGCGCTCGAGTTCGCCGGACTTCTGATTACGAACACCTGTACACACCTAAGGTTATATAAGGGCCTCCCTAGCATGAGCCGCTTGCGAAGTAAACGCTCAGCAGCCTCGTCTCTGTTTGATTACCAAGCCGGTTTCATTATAAGTGTTTTCCCTGGTGCTCGATTTCACGCTCGTCCCTCACTACGCTTTTGCCTACGTCCCTGATATACAGCTTACCTGCTCGGTCCCGAGTCGCTTCTCGTCCTGTGTTCAGTCACACGCCATCTCTCCGCTCGCCCACGCTTGTCTCCGTCAGCGCCTCGTAACAAATTGTAATTACTTCCAGAAATGCGTAATTTCCATTAACTCATCCTTGATTCAGTCTTAGTAAGATTTAATAAGTCTTAGCTTTAAAAAAAAATAAAACAGTACATCCCAGTATCAGCTCCATTCTAATGTGTAGTCAATATCACCGTCTCTCACTGTCTTATTCCTTGGACAGTGTGTCTATTTTAAGCATGGCTGCAACAACTAATCGATAAAATCGATAATTAAAATAATCGACAACGAATTTCATTATGGATGAGTCCGGTCTGTGACGTCACTGTGGATAACCCCCGTCAGTGATGTCACTTCACAGTGGTGAAAAATGCATTTCTATGAATAAAACAGAGTGATAGGGTGAGTTGCTGCGGTAAAAGTGCACTGTCCAGGTCATCCGAAACATGTTTTATATTAAGCGCTTCAAACAAACTCGCAAGTGTATTAACGTGGCTCGTCGTTTTAGATGCTGCGACAGATGCGTGTGCTATTTAATGTGTTCCAGACATGTTTCCTTCAGCACAGAAATGACATTTTTACGTTTATACCCTTATCTATAAATGTTAGAAATTCACGCCAGTATTTCCATTTTTACATGAAGGCCCATCCTGACAGTGAGCGAGTCTCCCTTAAACTTCACTGAACGAGCGCGAGTCCACGCATGCGCGTCAAACAGCACGCAATAGAAAGGAAGTGCAAAAACTCTGCCTAAAATATTCATTTTGATCAAATGTTGTTCAGTGCTATATTTAAGAAATATTTGTGTATAATAAAACAATATGTTGATATTTCTGTAAAGCTGCTTTGAGACAATGTCTATTGTAAAAAGCGCTATACAAATAAAATTGAATTGAATATTTAGCAATATTTAGAAACAGAAGTCATTGTGTTTTTTATGGAGCAGAAACTGCAATGGGGTTAGAACATGCAATTGTATATAAATGTAAGAAGTGTCATTTACAGAATAAAGTAACGTTACTGTGTTCAGATGAGGGAATGTGTGTGTTACTGCAGGACATTCAACCTCTTACCACTTAACACTTAGTTTCTGCTTTTCTTTTTTTTTTCTTTTTCTTTTTAAATTTTTTTTTAGCATTTTTAATATAGTGATTAAACTTCTATGTTAAAGCTTGTGGACAATCAGTTATATTTTTGCTTTCAAAATATAATGTTAATATTAAAAAAAAAAAAAATCCACAGTGTATATCATAGCCCACATACATCCTTTTAATACCTTTTTCATAGCCTTCAATTTGCACAATGTTTGAAGGACTACTAACATGTTTGGGGTTTTTTTTTTTTTCCAAATACAGGAAATAAAAATAAAATCAGACAAATTGATTAATCGAAGAAATAACCGACCGATTAATTGATTATCGAAAATAATCGTTAGTTGCAGCCCTAATTTTAAGTCTTTCTAAACAGAAATAGTCAAATGGGTTGAAAAATCTGACTTGATATTAATAACAGCCATAGAAATATAATATAATAAATATAATAAAATGTGTTTTACCCCCAAAACAAAGAATTTAGTCTTTCCCCATATATCCAGATCACTTATAATTAGCACCAGCTCATAATTTAACATACACTCATATATGTTTTGATTCCTAGATATTTAACTGGGCACACTGAATTAGTGGTTACAGTGTTTGCCTTGCACCTCTAGCGTTGGGGGTTTGAATCCTGCCTCCATCCTGTGTGCATGGAGTTCCTCCCCGAGTCCAAAGTCATGCATTGTAGGCTGATTAGCATTTTCAAATTACCTGTAGTGTGTGAATGTGTGTGTGATTGTGCCCTGCGATGGGTTGGCACCCCATCCAGGGTGTCCCCTGCCTTGTGCCAATGAGTTCCCTGGCATAGGCTCCAGGTGACCCTGCGACCCTGTGTATGATAAGTGGTATGGATAGATGGATTTATCTGCTCCTGGGATCCATTTAACAGTGTCACTGATTATCCATAGCATTATTTAGATTTTGGCATGAACACTGATTTATTCCAATTAATCCTACATGTAGTTAAATCTAAGCAGGACCTACAAGTGCATACACACCCTACAGTACAGCCCTTATCACATGACAACTATCAACCAGGGTCAGGCAAACACATGCTTGTTCCAAGACACACGAAGCCGATTGGTGGAGTTGTTCAAAATGCCGCTCCTGCTGCATCACAGGGTGGTGTAACATACTCAGAGGAAAGCACTATCTACCCTTTTGGGCTCACAGACTCTAAAAATTGGCTAGTGTACCTGTGATTGACATAGGAGGGACAATTTCATAATCTCATCCCACCAGAGCACGGCCAATTTGTCTCTCATGGCTCTCGGCCATGGATGGCTGTGGCATTGTCAGGATTCAAACTTGCAGTCTCCTGATGGCGTTGCACCCACAAGAGCCCTGCTTTGATATTCTACTTTTCTCAGGTTTCAAAGCAAATATAAATGAACATTCTGGCATAAAACCGGTGTTCAGTGTTATATGCTATGTTGTGTAATGTAATATCCTGTAGAGCAGCATTGCATCTCTCAGCCTTAGTGTTTTAGCAGAATTTATGACATTGTTTTGCTATTGCATTTACATCCATCAGGGTTCTGTCATTTCAAAATCTAGCATGCACTACACAAACACATTACACAATTATTGGGAACTGACACTGTAGCCAATCCTGCACCACTCACACCAGTAGTTTTATTGGTGCAGGGCAATTCAGCAGTATTACTGGTCATGGCAAAGGATCAAAGATAATTCAGTTGAGTCATGGTTTCATGAGTGATTGGTTCAGGGTAAATAGAAATGGTAGAAAGCTAAAGGTATTGTCTGGAATTGGATAACAGATCTAGGAAATGATGTAATATGTCAGTTAAATGATGTCTATTTGAGTGTGCAGTCAACACTTCAGACTGAAGAACTGTTAGAGAGCTCGAAAAGTCGAATTATAGGCATAACCTTCAGTTCTAAAGCAACTATGATCCATCTTTTTTACTGCACAAAACAGAAGCCAGAGACACGCTCATCATCCGCTGAGTCATAAACAATGTGGACTTAAACATCTAAGCACTAATGTTCCCTTTTAGGATTTCGACACCCAGGTGGTTAGGTTTATGCTCATAATATTATCAATTCTTTACCAAATATGAAGTATATTCTTACTTACTTGGATCAGTTTGGTAGATCTGTGAATTATGCAGTAGTTAGCTAGTAAAAAATGTAAAAATAAAAAAAACAAACAAAAAAAAAGCTGGCACTCCAGTCAGGTTTAGTCAGAATTTATTTCCACATACTAAATGCATAATAAGGAATGAGTTTTCCTGTTGTTCAAAAGAGGAAACATTTCTTTAAAGAATATTGTGCCACGTCTGTATGAAACGAGAAGATGTTTACAACCTTTTAAGAGTTCTTCTTGTTTCCTTGAAACATTGGATTAGATATTCTAATGCTTCTAGATGTGAATGAGTGTGTGAATGTGTGTGTGTGTGTAGAGGATGTGTTCCTCACACCCAGTGAAAACCACTGTGAACTCAGTAGTGACCTTCAGTGGTCAAATAAATAAAGGAATAGTCCTTTATAGAGCATAAATCCCTGGTTCGAATTTCTTTTCCCCCCTTTTGTTTGTTTATGCAATTCTTTTTCTTTTTTCTTTGGATCATTGATAGCTGTTATTCTCCACTTAACTCAATGCAAATGTCCAGTGGGGAATAATCATTAAAAAATGGTACATGTTGCACTGTCTATGTATGTCCTGATCAATAAGAATGTTTGTTATCAGAAATCAATTCTAGAGTACAGAAATTATTATCTCTCTCTCTCTCTCTCTCTCTCTCTCTCTCTCTCTCTCTCTCTCTCTCTCTCTCTCTCTTTATATATATATATACTCAAATTTGGGACTCTGTGTAAAATGTAAATAAAAACAGAATGCATTAATTTACAAATCTCATAAACCCATATGTTATTCATAATAGAATATAGAAAACATATCAATTGTTTGAACTTGATGACAAAAAATTTAACATGGTGTTCTTTGTTAACAGTTTTCTAAGCTTCATTTTTGCTAATCATGTTTCATGAATATGCTGCCAGAGTTCTTGTTTAGGCTTTCAAAATTTTCATTTACATTCCGCAACTTTACGTTCACCAATCTTCCACAAGTTTACGTTCTCCTTTGGGCGGGCTTAACGATGATTTACTCTCATTGACTAGTGAGATTTGGATTG
Source organism: Ictalurus punctatus (assembly GCF_001660625.3). Classification (NCBI taxonomy): domain Eukaryota; kingdom Metazoa; phylum Chordata; class Actinopteri; order Siluriformes; family Ictaluridae; genus Ictalurus; species Ictalurus punctatus. The sequence goes on from NC_030437.2 coordinate 7,967,130, forward strand.
ACAGCCTGAGTGTCCAGCTGAACACGAGGAGGAGGAGGAGGAGGATGACGTCACCAACGACAATGACGTCCGTGCTACTCTTGAGATCTCATCTCGAAAATATAGTCATATGACCCAAACCTCAAATATTAATTACGAACTAATATACTGATTAATTTCCACTACAAAGTACAAACACTATAACTATACAGAGAACCGCATACAGAACACTCTCCAGGATTCAACACTGAAATCTCTACTTCCTGGTTACTGAGCTGTCGATCCAAATCTCACTAACCAATGAGAGTAAATCACTGAAAAGCCCTGCCCACACGTAAGAGTTGTGGCAGAATGACGTAAACTTGCGGAGAATAAACAAAAAGTTTGAAAGCGTAAATGAAAACTCTGGCAGTGCATTCATAAACCATGATTAGGGAAAAGGAAGCTAAGAAAACTTTCAGAAAGAATGCCATGTTAAACTTTTTTCATTTTTGGACTGGGTGCCATTTGTGGCACTGAGTGTTTTTCTTCTTTCTCATTGTATATTGTTGTTTGTTTCTTGAAAAGTTATGTTCAGTACTTTTGGCACAAATTTAATTCCATAGAGAGTCCACATGGACTAACCTACCTTGAGCAACCAGGACAAAAACACTTCATGTACTGTTGCAATGGGCTTTCATCAGTGCCTTGTTTTTGGCATGTCTTGCACTGCAAGTACACTCTGTGCTTAACTCGTGTTCCCGGGTGGTTAGCATGCAGGACGGGCACTGTGCCATGGTGACTTTTGACCCCAATGGAGACTCTGAGTGTTGGCCCCTGAGGGACCTCCAAGCCGTAATGGTAATTTTAGTGGGAAATCTGCTCTCTGGAAGAAAGGTCATGGTATCTGCATAAGCCTGCTTGAGCCAGGCTTAAGGTTCTGTCGGCCTTCCGCTGTGGAGAAAACACCCGTTTTGCCTCTGCAAATTCTCCAGCCACCACTTCAGCACCCCCCACCCCCCACCCCCCATCAACCCAATAGCCAGGCAATGGAATCAGATGAAGGTCGGAGGTCAGGTGTATATGAGTGTGTGTGTGTGTGTGTGTGTGTGTGTGTGTGTGTGTGTGTGTGTGTGCATGTTGTTGCTGTTGCATGCAAAATTTGAGCAGGTTTTAACATCCTGTGAAAAGGGGCTTACAGTGTGTTTGAGTGTCTGAGTGATCGATGCTGTATTTAGCGCTTGTCTCCATACACACACACACACACACACACACACACTCTGTCTCAGTGTGCTTCAGTAATGAGCCTGTAGGCTAGAGGCTGGCAGATGGGAGGCCACTGCCACTGCAAATGTCACTCAACTGTGGCAAGAAGTATTAGAGAGGAACCGCTCCTCAAATCACAAGAGAATAAGCATATGTTGTTTATGTCCCTTTGTTTGCTTTTTGAGTGGAGTTTCCCCCCTGCCCCCCACTTTTTATTTATTTGTAAACTTGCTGTCATGTGCTGGGTCGTCAACAGCTGGCTCTGTTCGAGCGATGTGTACTGGGTAAAAAGAGTACAAAACTTCATACACTGCAAAACAATTATAAGCCTGACCATAAGGGTGGTGGAAAGAAGGAACACAATATTCTGTGTTTGCGGTGCATACATACTAGTCAATTACTACCAATTACACCACAGCACGGTTGAATTCTTCAATCTGAATGGTCAGATGGTGTTTTTTTGGTCAGAAGGTGTCATTTACTGTAACAACAATCTCTGATAGTAGTCTAATAAGTTCTAATATGTTATTATTTCTATATTAACTACTCTACATGTATAATCACTGATGGAGCCTTTTTAGGAGGGAGTCTGTCAGCATGTTTTCGTCATGGGAAAGTCTTCAGGACAGAGGACTTTGCGCTATCTGGTTTCTCTGTAACATAATAGGCTTTTTTTTTTACTTCAAGAGAGAGAGAGAGAGAGCGAGAGAGAGAAAAGATGCTAGTGAGGTAATGACTTCCTTCACTATGGCTGCTATAACATAAGAAACATAACAGGAACTAAGTTGTCCCTTACACGTTCCTAAACATTAAATGTAACTATAAATGGTTTAAAGTGTGGTGCGCCATTAATTCATAAAAGAAAAATTATAATTGCTGGCAAATTGGTGGTAAGAGTTGCTCTGCTTCACATCAGGCCACATCACACTACCCTGTCGTTGATTATTTTCCTATAACAGTGTGACCCCTAGTTTTTTGTTCCTTACTTATCTATTTTTGTATTCTATGAGAAATTCTTGCAGTGGGATTGACTATAAGTTTTAGTTTATTATGACCAATGCTGTCCCATACTCGATGCAGTAATGCACCAACTGTGCTAGTAATAGAACTATAGTCAGTACTGAAGCGCCTCCATGCAAGTGCTCCAGAGTTTCAGAGAGACAGATAGAAAGAGGAGGGGGTGTGAAAGAACGAGATAACTATTAATTTCCCCTAGATCGCGTCATTACTTAATCATTCATACTTGACGAGAGCAGTCCCGTTTAACAAGAGCTTGTTTAATTACAGAGAAACATATGTGCTCCTATTTGGCAAGAGCCACCCACAGGAAGCTTGAGAGTGAGAGAGACAGAGAGAAAGGGAGGGGAAGCAAATCGTTTCAGCTAGCGTCACAGAGAGCGACAGATTTAAGGGCCATGGTGACGGAGGGAGTCGGGCCCATCTTAAATTGTGTTTTCATAACAAAAATAGTGTCAGGCTTAATTTCCCCCTCTGAAGCCATTTAACAGGGGAGTGTTTTGAAGTGGTACAGAAGGCTGCCACGAAATGTGATCCCGGGAGCATTAACCATATTTTCAAACATGTGGGAACGCTTTCTTTCTGACATAAAAGCCGACCTGTTCCCGAGAGGCCGGGACACGTCCAAACGATGTTCGCTTTGACAACTCTCTGCGCTGCTTTGTACGGATTTAGCCTAGAGTCTACGAAGAGACTTTGAAGCCGTTGCTTTGTCGTCAGGGGAGAGGCCCTGTAAAGGTCAATACCTCCACTGATTATGGTGCTATTAATGAGAAGTGGTCTGTAAGCCCCTGCTTCGACCCCATTTAACACGAGTGATGTCTGAAAGGTGTGAAAAGACTTGAACCCTTGAACCTTACCTTTTAATTTGTGAAAGAATAGGTAAACTATCATTATGTGTGTTTTGGCGTCATGTGGCCTTATATGATTACAGTGCAGGATTCCCTGCTTCCTGACATCATCAACCTATTCTTAATGGAACAGAGAGAGAGTTTATATACATCTGATCAAAACATATCAGTTATCATGTTCCAGTACATTCTCAGAAATAAAGACAGCAAATAGTACTTTTCCTTGTCTCTGGGGTTGGGGTGGTACCATGAAAGGTACATCATAGCTTTATTGTGTATCTTTTATTTGGGAAGGGGCATGTAGTGTACCTTTAATTAGCTTTAAAGCTGCATCAGTGGTCCAGTGAGAGCTCTAATGTACTTTGAATTACTTTTAAAAGTACATTATTTTCATATTTCCAGGTTAAAGATATACACTAGGGATGTATTCCAATATGAACACATTATTAGAGTGAAGAGTTATTTTTTTCTTTCAGATCATATCTGGTTGCTTCACATGATCAGGATGTTTACCATCATGTAGGCAAGTGGTCAGATAGTAAGCTTAATGTGAACGGTACGGTTACTAAGGAAGAATGAATGCATTCATTCATTCATCCATTCATCCATTCATTCTTCCTTAGTAACTGCCTGGTCAAGGTTGTAGTGGTTTAAATTCGGATACTCCTTTGTGTAGAAGTAGAGCTAAATTTGGAAATGTGGCATGTGTAAGGACATGAACAAACTAAGCAGGGTGTTTATTCAGGGCAAGCCAATAATCATCCTAATTCCAGGCCAAGAATAGACTAAACTGAAAACCAATGAACACCAACCAATGACAAAAGAGGGGTGGAGACAGGAAAGTGAAAACAAAACAAATGTCCCAATAAGAGTCTGAGCAACACAAGTCGTGCTCTGAAGCACTAAAGGGATTTGTGACAGGAAAATATCGGAGGCAGGTGCAAAGAATAATAATAACCATGAGACTGTGAAAAAAAACTCAGCCCTGCGCACATATCTTTAAAAATAATGTATTCTATAAAACCTTCCATTTTAGGCCATGCCTACTTTGGGGTTGAATACTGATACAGCTAGAGATATGAATATTTAGTGCACAAAACAGATACATTTACAAATTGCATTACACCCCTAATACATAAAAATGATGTACACTTGATGGTACCAGCCCAGCGACAAACAATAGTACTGTTTGGTACCTTTGTTTATAAGAGTGCATGGAGAAATGTAAAACATGCTCCATGGAGATTGGTGTCTTCACCCTTCAAAGATAAGTCACTGTATATCTCCATACCCAGCCAACAAAAGGATGTCTGCACATAGTACATCTATAAACACAAGGCAGGAATAATTCAATAAAGCACACAGAGTGAAACATTGCTTGGTATGGAAAAAGTCAATGGGCTCCAAAATCAATGTACTCGTAATGAAGGACGCTTGGTTTAATATTACACCTACCGGTCTGGGAGTTACAATACCTCCACCGAATAAATGTTAACCTATAATCCCTCCACTAGGATCTGCCATATTGTTTGTTTCGGCTGCGCCCAACCCCGATACATTAACATTGATTGTCTTTTATCGAATGCCCAAATGCCAAACGCAACTAGATTGATCATTACTAATTAAAAGCACCCTGAACATACTCGTTTATATACCTAATCATTTCCACTCATATTGTAGTAATACAGAAACAATTTGTATGAGAGGCGGTGAATTAAGCAAAGCATTTCAATTTAATTTGACATCTCTCGTTTATTTTCTTCTATTAATTTGGCTGAGGCAATGCGGCAGGTTTGACCCCAACCCCTGCTCTCAACCTCTAACCCTTGACCCTGACACATCTGACCAGTCACCACTCTCGGGGCAGCAAATTAATAGAAGGGCTGTGCCTTGTTAATTGTCGAAGAGATCGGCTAACTGATTCATCACCTCAGTCATGTCCATTGCTTTGGTTTGACCCCTGTGAGATCCCATAGGGCATCTGTAAGCAAACGCAGCTGTGTTCTTGCCTATAGCTCACTACCCTCTGCATGTCTGAGACATAATTATTCAGTATTGGCCCCCTTATTAATCAAACCGATAGCCTGCATTTTAAATGGAAATTGTGGGATTAATATAAGCATTCATTTTGCCAGGGGAAAACGTGATGGCTTTAGCTCTGCTGATTGAATTGGAATAAAAAAGCAAGGCAAGTGGAGGATCTGATTGAATTAAGGACTGGCAACACACACACACACACAAAGTGGTCATTACATGTGGCTGTTGAAGAACATGGCCATCTCCATTCATAAATAATTAGTTATCTTGTCTTTGCATGATGATGCAATACGCACCAGTGATGAGGATCAGTGCAACTTAGCATACGAAGAAATCATGCCAATAATGACACACAAAACCTGCCTCAGTAACTTATATCTCTCTCTAAATAAATTCTGAGCCAATTAGAGGTTGTGCCAAGATGACAGAATGGTCACGCCAATTATCCCTTAGCTTAACCCCAAGATAAACAAAGCAAGACAGTCATAAACAACATCAGCAAAGTGGGGCAGCTCACTGAAAGAATGCCGTGTTCCAGATTCAAGGATTCTATTTTCGAGACAGTGAAATCACATGTCAGGATTGGCTCTGCTGGCGTGCAGGTCTAGCAATAAATAAACAGTCTCATTGCATTATGCATTCTGTGATTGATTAGATTATGAACAGGTGGGCATGCATAACATCATTGATTTTCTCATTGTTCACCCCTGACAGTTTTGCCCTGCCACCCCCTAACGCTCTCTTACAACAACCGACAATCTCGAACACACACGCACACACAAACATACAGACCTCAGATTGACGGACAGATCAGATCGGACACAGCTGACAGCAGCATGTGCGGTCCTATCTGGTATTTGGAGGTGCTGTTTGTTCAAAATGACAAAGATGCAAAGCACTCTTTGCGTATGAGTTGCCTCCAGTGCAGGGAGATGGGCGATAGCGGGGCTGCCAGCTCTGCAATCCTGCTCTATGATTACCATCAGGTCGAGCCGAGGTGCTTTCTCAAAGCCTGTCATTTCCTGTCATTTGTTTGTCAAGTGAGGGCAGGCTAACCCCCGCGCCGTGAGTGTCTGTTCGGGAAAACGCATTGAAGTGCATCTCCTCTATCCTTCTTATTGTTTGTCCTCGTTCAGGTAGCGTTTCCTCTACCTGACATGGTGTTTGACACTTTGACAGTATTTGGTGGGCAGGAGATACCAAACAGACAGAATTAGAAAACCCAGACAGAATTAGAAAACAGCTTGTTCAAGATGTTGTCTGGTTCCATGGTGTGTCACAGGTTATCACTGAAGTCAGTGTACCAGATGCATTATCAATAAAAAGGGCTGATGAAAGGAATGACACATGACAGACTGTACGTTTATACAAAAATAATTTATGCCTTGGTGTTGTGATACCACAGTGGATTCTTTTTGTATAACAGCACTGTTTGGAGTGTGTTATTCCACTTAAACTACAGTGATTTGTTGATGATTAACGACTCACAGGTAGTATATCTCTCTCAGAAAGTACAGCTTAACAAAGCACCTTGACTTACAAAACACTAACACCGACACAAAACACTGACACTGATACAAGACACTGACACTTGTACAAAACACTCACACTGATACAAAACACTGACACTTGTACAAAACACTCACACTGATACAAAACACTGACACTTGTACAAAACACTCACACTGATACAAGACACTCACACTGATACACTGACACAAAACAATGACACAAAACACTGACACTGACACTAAACACGAACACTGATGCAAAACAATGACACTTGAACAAAACACTAACACTGATACAAAACACTGACACTGATACAATATTCACACTGATACAAAACAATGACACTGATACAAAACACCGAAACTGATACAGAACAATGACACTGATACAGAACACTGACACTGATACAGAACACTGACACTGATACAGAACACTGACACAAAATACTGACACTGAAGCAAACGAATGACACCTGATACAAAACAATGACACTGATACAATATTCACACTGATACAGAACAATGACACTGATACAGAACACTGACACTGATACAGAACACTGACACTGATACAGAACACTGACACAAAATACTGACACTGAAGCAAACGAATGACACCTGATACAAAACAATGACACTGATACAATATTCACACTGATACAGAACAATGACACTGATACAGAACACTGACACTGATACAGAACACTGACACAAAATACTGACACTGAAGCAAACGAATGACACCTGATACAAAACAATGACACTGATACAATATTCACACTGATACAGAACAATGACACTGATACAGAACACTGACACAAAATACTGACACTGAAGCAAAACAATGACACCTGATACAAAACACTGACACTTGAACAAAACACCGACACTAAACACTAACACTGACACCAAACACTCACACTGATACAAAACTCACACTGATACAAAACAATGACACCTGATACAGAGCACTCACACTGATACAAAACACCGACAGTTGCACAAAACACTCACACTGATACAAAACACTCACACTGATACAAAACACTCACACTGATACAAAACACTCAGACCGATACAAGATAAGCTTCACTATAATATATGATACTTTTTTCGTTGCTGTTAAATAACCACACAGTTTTTCAATCTGTCAATTAGCATTAGTAGCAGTAGCTTGGATTACGTGCAGCACTAACCATATATGTTCCTGTGTAAATTGTTACTATAGAAACAATAACACATTAGAATGAGTACATTAACATAAACCTGTGATTTGAGTTAGTACTATCCGCACTTGTTATAGGAAATTCATCAACACCTTCTGATCAACCAGATTCGAAAAATACAGCAGTGCTGTGGTATAATAGAAACACATTAGATAAGAAGTCAGTCCTTTATAACGAGTGCCTGGATTTGATTACTTGTGTTTACAATAAGTTTAAAACATTTTAAAGAGAAGGTTTCTGTTATCTAAATTAAATTCGTAGGGGAGAAAAATGACAGCATCATACCAACCAGTACTGCATAAGAATGCAGCCTGTGGAGGTTCACTCTGACAAACGTGGGAATCTCTTGGTTTGCCGCACTTTCCTCTCCATGGAAACTCCATGAGGAGGAATCTAAGAAAAAAAAATGGATGAGTGTTTGGAGAGGTTTTGGCCTGGTTGAAACAGTCTTCCCATAGTTTAGGACTGATAAACAGTTATCTCAGCTTCTTGTCACATCAATCATGCCTTGTTCTGTTTAGATGCTGGCGCGCTTGTACAGTTGGAGTAAACTGTGTATCATCAAGACAAATGAAGGACATGCTGCATTCAGAGAATATGATGCCATTCCTGTAAAAAGAGCTGCCATGTGTTTCAGCTGTACTGTGGCTGTATGTAAGTCCATATATCCATCAAGGTTGCAATAACAGAGCACATGACGTTATAACAATATCTTCTACACTTACTGGTAAACTTGTGTTTGCATAAATGCCGTAGAGACTTGTAGAGAGATATCATCAGATTATTTAACTTTGATTTCATGTCAGTTAGCCATCAAGTGGCATTCAGAGGCTTCTATTGGCACTCTAGTGGAAAGGACTACAGAAGTACACATATAATATAACAATGAAATTTTAGATAATGTTGTGCCGTTTATTCATGGTAACTTTTAAATTTGAAACTTTCCTTTTATTTAATTTTTAAGCATTAAAGATAAACTTTAAATCTAGGAAAATATACATTTAACCATTCAAAACACATTACTCCAGCTCAGACAACAATATGACTTTTTCCAAGGTTTCTTTGCTGAGAATAGATTTTGCTCTCAAATTAGGTGTTGCATGGTTGATTTTTTTTTGTTGTTGTTGTGTTTTTGAGCAAATGCACCAATTATGCCTAGCTAGTATCCATGCAAATAGCATGATGGCATTAAAACATGAATAGTATTAAATTAAAGGGCACCTATTACGGTATTTCAAATATTATCTTTCATGTAGTGTGTTATAGAGCTGTTTGTGAATGTAAAAAGTCTGCAAAGTTTAAAAAAGCAAAGCGCATGACAAACAGAGTTACTGACTCCCAAAAGAAGGAACCGAGTCTGAACAGCTGAAACGAGTCGTTAGTGATTCCAGACTTACTTCCTGTACAAACCTATGTAGGTTTGAAACAAAAAGCCCTGCCTCTGGTCTTCATTGGCTGCTCGCTGACAGCAGTAGACCAATCATAACTGGCTGGGACATCTGACCAATCAGAGCAGATTATGCTCTCTGAAAGGAGGAGTTTAGAACGAATCCTTTAAAACGGCTCATTGAACGAGTCGTTTGTGACACTGGGGGAAAAAAGGTAATGCTGCAATTTAAATTATGAGCACTTTACAGTGTTTTTTGACCTTGGATGAATATAAATCTATTGTACAAGACCTTTAAAACAAAATTAGGCACGTTTCAAAACCATAATAGGTACGCTTTAATTATTTACTTTCAATCTATTATTCAGGTAACAGGTTTACGCTTGTCAGGTAAATTGTCAGTCAATATCACAATATCACTGAAAATAAAAAGAACAAAAAGAATTGATTTTTCTTCTTCTTCCTATGCTCATTTGGATGCAGTTTCCCATTGTGGAATGCTCCAACTATCTCATAGGGTTGAATGTGTTCAATGTAAACCCTTGAGTAAATGTTGTAGAACTAAAATGCACATTTTGCATAACCTATAATAGATGTGAAGTGATGTTACATGCATGAGTCGTTAAATGCGCTCACATTTTTCACACTTACTGTATATGAATACGTATATTTCAGGGTAAAGTGTAGCTAGAGCAATATGGGGCAGCTAAAATGCTGTTTTTAAGGACTGTCGTGTGTTTTTAAAAAAAAAAAAATTAATATTTTAAGCTATTTATCTAATTCATGCACATCGCTTGTTAGGAATGACTTTACTTATGTTTAAAATGTCTTTTAATTTAACTTTGCGTACATTTCAGCGGAAGATAAATGGTCGAATTCCATTCATGCAGTTGTTATGAATTTCCAAGTATGTGATAGCTGTTTACATTGTTAACAAAGTTCAAGGATTTCAAGGTTTTGAAAACACCATATCAAAAGACTCATCGCTTCCTGCAAATATTTCCGACATAACACAGGGCAAGAAGAAAAAAAAAAAAAAAAAAACAGAGACGCTAGCGCAGCCCCCAACACGTTTCTTCCTGATATATGTTGTCATTAATGTCAACCTATCAGTGGACATGACTGAGGAGGAGCTGGGCCTCACAGAACACCCCTGACCAGAAAAAAGAAGCAGGGATAGAGATAGAGAGAGAGAGAGAGAGAACAAATAGTTCTGATTAAAGTCAAGGACATTCCATCCAACTCTTCCGTCGAAAGTCATTCATCAAGGATGATGTTGATCCTCCCAACTATGTCCACCCTGCTCTTGCAGGCTGAGGGGAGAGAGCCTTGTGCTAACAGAGACATACTGCTCTGCTTATGTGGTCAGTCAGCACGTAGTCCACGCCAGCCCAATTGGAATATATGAATCCCAAGTGGGTGTTTAGAGATGCTAATGGAATGGACGCTGGCGTAGAGTTTCTACACTGATGTATAGTTTATTGCGGTTTCAGGAATTCCCATGCACTTACTGCACATAGCGAGAGGTGAGATTCAGTAAACGTTTCTTTCAATTACACAGATTATATCTTTGTAACTTATTAGAACTGCAGTGACAGTGTGGTAATTGACAGGCAGTGATGGTGTACTAACCCTTTCTCAAATAACATCCAGTAATGCTGTGACAGCGCTGATATCCCAGCTGCCACCAACTCAGGAAATTGGGCCTAATAGCTTTATGGCAGTTTTTGTATTATCCGAAAATAGACGTAAAAAAAAGTGCCAAATTCGGCCTTACTAAAAGATTTCGCGATTAGGGTTCAGCGTTATATATACTATGCCCTTCTACCCTCGACTTTTCATCACGCAGGGAATAATAAGCCCTGAGAGCAGCAATATTTTCTCAGTACACAAACACACACACTTACCCTCGGTCTGTAGCGATAGCTTTCCATGTCATGCTGTGTAATATTACCCGCAGAGAATCATAAAGAGATAGCCAAAATTGAAATTCTGTCATAGTTTACAAAGTCTAATCCAAACATCTGTTCTAATGACGGGGGATTTGTGGTGGATCTGCGAGTCTATGGGAAAAGCAGGGCACTTCACTCCGCTCACACAGTTTGATCTAAAAGCCAAAAGCTTCCTGCTAATGTAAGCAAGTTTCCTTTGGGATTGCACTAGCTAGAGCCACTCTCCTTTACAATTCAGTCTTTCAAACATGGGCTACAGGTCAAGATGAAGAATAACAATCATCCAGAAAAGAAAAAAAAAAAAATCGATACCAGAAAGGATACCAATAATAAAATCGACTACACAAGAAGCTAATGGGTTTAAGAAAAAAAAAAAGAGAGAGTGATGGCAGAACATACAGTAATATAACAGGACTGAAAATAACATCTGTGCATGAAGGAAATAAAGTGTCTAATAAGCATCCGTGTGCAGCTTCTGCATTAACAGGACCATGTCTCGCTTATCTAATATTCTATTTTTACAAAGTCATTATTCCATTCCCAGTTGTAAATCCCTTTTTTTTTTTTAAACTCCAGTGTCACAGAGGCAGAGGGACGTGTGTGATTTTAATCAGAGAGGCCTACAGACTTTCCCACTAGCTCACATCCTCCAGATGTGGATGCCAGACTGGAAAAAGGTTTTTACTTTGAGTCAGCCATGTCTAAGGAAAAGTCAAGTGGGAGATTATTGGGCCACACTCAGTGGTGCTTCTAAACACCCAGTGTGCGCAAATATTTTGACAGTCATAAGAGAGGCAGAATGGATCAGTTACTATGCAAAACCAAAGAAGTGTGTGTGTGTGTGTGTGTGTGTGTGAGAGAGAGAGAAAGAGAGACAGAGAGAAAGAGAATGAACGAGAATGTGTGGTCTATGTCTGCAGAACTTAAATGAGACAAAGGCAAATAAGACATCATCATTTCTGTAACCATAACAGTAACTTAGCTTCAGTCTCAAAATACAAAACTCATAGCAGACTTATCAGGCATACAGCGATATTTTATTTCTGTCTCCATCACATTTGAATTTGCTCATGTGCTGCTGTGCCAATGCTAAATTGTTTTTTTCCGAATAACATCTCAAATATATCAAAGAGATTACTGACTATGTAACTCATGGCTTACCAGACATTACCATTAAATAAGACTTGAATAGACTTGAAATTGAATGCAAGCATTAAATACAGGACACAAAGTTATATCACCATGCCATGTTTTATCTCTAAAAATATAAAGAATTACAATTCTGTATTACACTGATAAATTCATTGAATGATTTGTTTACAGGTGTGCCATAATGTCAGTGACAGTAATGAATGGCACACATCGAGGGGAAATAATAGGCTTGTCTTTAGATGTGCAGGTGTCATTTATAACGTCAGCAGATATCTCCGGGAGAAGAGATTGAGATACTAATACTAATAAAGCTATTTTATTTCACATCCCTGACTTTTGCAAAGGTGTGTTCTGCTTTAACCTTCCCATTCTGTTCACTACATTGAAATGAACATCCACTGATGAAGTCCAGGGACAAGTGACCAAAGCAAATGATTATTTTACAGCACAAATGTTAATTTGTTTTATCTTATGTTGTAAAAGATTCATTTTACCTTAAATATTAGCAAGGTAAATGATTTATAAACTGGCGCCAACGACATGGACGGGGATGCCTCTGCTGTCAAAAAGTCTAGTCCTTCTTGTCACTAATTGTCATGCTCCGAGTGCCCTTAAAATATACTCCCAACGTGAAGGAAGCTATTGAAGAAAAACTATTGCAGACGTTTGACCTTGCTGTGAACATGATCCTGTTTGGATCAATTCCAAAATGTAATGCCACATAAATCCTACGCATATCTTACAAACTGCTTGTTCTTGAGATATCGTACTAATGAGAATCTTGGACAGACAGAGAGACGGATGCATGGACGACCAGAAAACATAATGTCTCCACCACCTGTCATCTATTACAAATAAAGCACAGTCAGGCATGTAGCTAAAGGACACGCTGAAGGGCAGGCAATTGTTTGGGGTCCCGAGATTTGGTGATCACCCCCTGAAGGTTGATATGCTGCATTCAACTTACCTCGGAAGCTCTTAATCAGAACCTGAAATGATGTAATTTTCTAAATGTATAGTGAATGTTATAGATTTAACAAGCGAATATGTCTGTATACTGATTGAGTACACAGTAAGGTCAGAAAATGTCAAATCTCAAACAGCAGAACACTCCCAAATCCTCAGATAGGTAATGTTCAACATTATATCAGTAACTCCAATAAATGGACATGTCACGTTTATTGAAGGGAACTTACCTGTTGTGGATATAACCTAATACCAAGATAATTAAGGATGACAAATGTAGGCTAAGCTATAAAGTAATGTAACATCAAGCATCTAGCTAAGAGTCGGCACTCGGTTTGGAGCACATAATGTCAACTCCCTAACTATATAAAGCATATATAGAGTTCAACATTTTACCAAAGGTGTTTTGCTGTAGCGTATGTGATGCAATGATGGTTTATCTAATTGGGAAGCTTGACTGAGCATGGAGAATATAACACTAACACTTCCAGACAGTTATCCTGATTTTGTATAAAGGCGTCTGGGTAGCATAATAGTAATAAGATGGCCCTTTGCATTTTTCCTGCCTGGGGCCTCCACAGTCCCTACAATCACATCTGGGCACAATGTCATGTTAGGGAAAGAAAAACATTCCAGTTCTTGACTGTTGGTTAACATTTAATATGAGTCACTTTAAACCGAACAGAACAAACTGATTAAGCAGGAAATATAAAATAAAGTATATAATACTTCATTTGAAGTATTATATACATTTCCTGCTTAATCAGTTTGTTCTGTTCGGGTGATAGTACTTTATGAAACATTAGGAAACTCTGAAGGAGAGTTAGATTTATTCATTTATTTATTTGTTTGTTTACAGTGGCAAGAAAAAGTATGTGAACCCTTGGGAATAACCTGCCTTTATGTATAAATTTGTCTTAAAATATCGTTTAATCTTCATCTAAGTTACAGTGACATGATCAGGAGAGCCTGGAGCCTATCCCAGGGGACTCGGGGCACAAGGCGGGGGACACCCTGGACAGGGTACCAACCCATCACAGAGCACAATCTCACACACACATTCACACACTGCGGACAATTTAGAAATGCCAATCAGCTTACAACATGTGTCTTTGGACTGGAGGAAACCCCCGAAGCACAGGGAGAACATGCAAACTCCACACAGACAAGCCGGTGGCAGGAGTCAAATCCCCAACCGGGGAGGTGGAAGTCAAAAGTACTCACCCCTATATTGACATATTGAATATATTATTCAAATATTCACAGTATAGCTTGGAAAAAGTATGTGAAACCCTGGGTTAATGACTTTAACAAAAGCTAATTAGAGTTGGACGTTGGCAAACCTGGCGTACAATTAATGAGACGAGATTGGAGGTGTGGGTTAGAGCTTTGACTTATAAAAAAGCACTCAAACATGTTGAATTTGCTATTTGCAAGAAGAATCTGCTGATGTGAACCATGCCTTGCAAAAAAGAGATCTCAGAAGACCTACGATCAAGAACTGTTGAGTTGCATAAAGTTGGAAAGGGTTACAAAGTTATCTCAAAGAGCATACATATACATCTGTCCACTGTTAGACAAACTGTCTATAAATGGAGATGATTCAGTACTCTGGCTACTCTCCCTAGAAGTGAAGGAATCAAATGGCATAATTCTTAATGAAGCAAAAAAAAAAAAAAAAAAAAAAAAAAAAAAGAACCCTAGAGTGACAGCTAAAGACTTGAAGAAATCATTGGAACTGGTTAACATCTAACATAGGCATGGTATCCGTGGCAGGACACCACAAAGAAAGCCACTGCTTTAAAATAAAACATTGCTGCACTCCTGAGGTTTGCCACAATGCTAGTGGGAAAATGTTTTCTTGGGTTAACAATGGTTGAGTTGTTTGGGAAGAACATGCTGGCAATATGGTGTAAAAAGGGCCCCACATACCAACATGAAAACATCATCCCAAGGGTTAAGTACAGTGGAGGGAGCATCATGATTTGGCCCTGCTTTGCTACTTTAGGATCTGGAACACTTGCCATTATTGAGGAAAAAATGAATTCCCAAGTTTATCAAGATATCCTACAGCAGTGGTCATCAACGCTGTTCCTGGAGATCTACCTTCCTGAAGACTTTAGCTCCAACCATGATCGTGTACACCTGACCATCCAACCATTACCTTAAGGAGTTCTAGATCAACTAAGACAGGTGTGTTAGATTTTGGTTGGAGATGAAACCTGCAGGAAGGTAGATCTCAATGAAGAAGTTTGGTGACCACTGTGCTACAGGATAATATCCGGGTGGCTGTGTGCCATCTGAAGCTCAGTAGAAGTTGACCTAAACATGGAAGTAAATCCACTACAGAATGGCTTAAAAAAAAAAAAAATTCACCTTTTGGAGTGCAGCAGTCATAGCCCAGACCGTAACCCATAACTCCACCCATAGAGTTGCTGTGGAATCACCTCAGGGGAGTTGTTCACACCAGACATCCTAAGAATATGGCTGAGCTGAAGCAGCTCTGTAAGGAACAGTGATCCACAATTCCTTCTGAATGTTGTGCAGGTCTAATCCACAGCTACCGGAAATGCTTAGTTGAGGTTATTGCTGCAAAGGAGGATCAACCAGCTGTTCCAGTGTGCACTGACTTTTTCCACAGCACTATGAATGTTTAATGGGATGTGTTCAATAAAGACATGAAAGATTATAATTGCTTGTGTCTTGTTAGCTTAAGCACATTGTGTTGGTCTGTACTTGTGACATTGAAGAATATGAGATCACAGTTTAATGCAGAAAACCAGTTCATTTAAAAGGTACACTGTATTTGTTTATTTGATGTTTTTTGCTGAAGAGATTTCCAGAACATACTGAAATACTGTATATTAATAAAGTGTTTTTACTTCTTTACAATATAGCACAGCACAAAATAATGTAAGATCTCACTACTTACAGCAAATTTACAGCATATTAACAAAAGATAAAGAAAACAGAGAAGACACGTTACCCCGTCATTATTTACAATCATTTATTTATTTATTTATGTATTTATTTATTTATTTATCTATTTATCTATTTATTTATTTATTTATTTATTTATGTGTTTATCCAAAGTTTATCCAAAATGAGAGAATCCAATTCAACCACAGAGCTGCGCAATAAAGGGTTTAGAGTCCTAAACCCTTGTGAACCAAGTTATTCTGGCTATACAGATCATGTACGATTTAGATTTTTTCAAATTAGTGCATTCTGTAAAAAATGAATTAATACAGACTATTTCAAAGAGTAAGGTCTGATCAGAGGGAAACAGATCACTCAGGAGAAAACCAGGATCACACAGGATCTCTGAACTCTGCTCTGGTGGTCTGAGCATCACTTAATCGATAATAAAACAAGGATGCAGCAGGAGGTAAAGAAGCCCCGCCAAATCTAATAACGGCTCTGTTGACTTACATGACATCATTTAACTCCTATATGAAAACATTTATATATTCATCTTCAGTAAGTGTTTTGTCCTGGCCAGGGTTACACTGAGCCTAACCTTATCCCAGAGTCTTATTCCCAGAGTCTATTCCCATCTTGCCCACCCAATCAGAACTTAGGCAAAGACAACATTAATCTTTTAATTATTATTATTATTTTTTAAAGTAATTTGTGCATCCATCTATCTATCTACCTTTAAATCCAAATTCCTCAGCGTAGAAAAACAGATCTATTTACTTTATATGTACCCGTATCTTTCAAAACATTCCTAACACAAATTAAGAACATATACAGAATCCTTGACCTGACAGCAACCTCATTACTGAAAGAACCAAATGCAGCTTAACTTCTACACAAAGAAGTGAAAAAGAAAAGTGTTGACACAATGCATATTATCACTAGCACTCAGGCTCTCTCTCGCTCTCTCTCTCTCTCTCATGTGCGTACACTGACAGCCAGCGTTTTTAATTCTGTAATCCACACAGACAAGATGTGATAAAAACAGCAGAAGAAGCTGCTCCCTAATCGCTTACTAATGGTTATGACAAATATCTGTCTGTGTGTCTCCTCACACACATATCCACACATACACACATCAACACAGTAACAAACCTCATTAGCTTAGCTAATACCCTTTAAATCAAGGATACTTGTTGTTTAAAAGTACGTCATCAAAGACTTTCTGAGGAATTTTAATTATTTTTGGTGATTTGCTTTCATTCATTTTATACCATGGCCCTGTTGAATGCTTGAACCTGATTGGTCAGAAGGTGTCGAATAATTTTCTATAACAGCCACTCTGACAGTAGCAATCACAGGTTTATATTAATGCACCCGCTCCAAAACATTATTATAAGAAATAATTTGTGTCATGGACAGTCGACAATATTAAATGTAACTACAAAAGGATAAAAGTATGACGTCGATCATTAATAAATGAAAAAAAAAGAAACTGTAAGCCATGTTAAATTCTTATGGTATGAGAAGAATGAAACACTGTATAAATGCTGTTATAAGGAAATTATCGGCTTCGGGCATCATGCTAACTTGTAATTGATTATTTTCCTAAAACTGCATGCCACATTGTGTTTTATTCCATACAAATACATCAACTGACACTTGTCTCTTTCACTGCAGATGTAACCTAACAGCTCAATAATAGTATGACACAAATTCTTCTCTGTTTTACTTACATGTATTTCATAATCAAGTGCAGCAGGGTGATCCTTTCATTTAATCAGTTTTTTTAATCAGCATAATCAAAATAAAGCACAATATGCTGTATCAAGCACATTTTAAATCAGTTATTCAAATGATTTACCAATTTAAGTCATATTCATAATAAGAAGCAAGTCATTTCATAAAATAATAATCAACAATTCTTTAATATATGTAAAAAAAGATGTTTGAGAGAAGTTATTATTGTTTCTCTCTAGAACCAAATGGCACCACCTACTGTATAACACTCACGACAAAGGGGCCTGGTCGTAGCTATGGAGGTAAATCTTGGTGAATCTATCTAGTTTTAATAATAAAAACCTCGCTACAATATGTCTGGGAAATATAAAAGATTGCATCATCATTGTTCAATGGCAAAGATGCAAGAGATGAGCAAATATTGCTCAAAGTTTATATATATATATATATATATATATATATATATATATATATATATATATATATATATATATGTTAATGATATATATGATTTGTAGGAATAACATTGTATTTCTTCGGTTCTTCATTAGCTACTGTTAGGTAATAATATAATAATATAATATAATATAAATGATATAATAATAATGTCATGTTAAAACATATGCTAATAATTTGTTGTAGCTTGTTAGATGGCAAACAAATGTTGCTAATCTGTGTGTATTTTACATCTGAACGGGATCATTGTAAATATATTATTATTTATTAAATGTTGTTATTAATATATATGTGTCATTGCTATTATTGTTTTTCATATAATCACAATTGTACAGTTCTGTTTAATGTACTCTGAAATGTATTCAGCTTCTATTTCTATCTCCTCTGTAATATAAATTACACACAAACTCTACCAATTTCTGCTTAAGGTGCAATATTTGGGTATTATGATGGTAAGTGTGTTTTTTTTTTTTTTTAAGTTTTGTGTTGTAAACTGTGTTGATTGTATCGTGTTGTGACCAAACCCCAAGGGAAATTCCTAATACATGTAAATGTATATGGTGAATAAAAATGATTCTGAGTAAACCCTTGGAATGATTCAGGTAAACCCTTGGTAAATATGAGCAAAGACTTGTGTTCATTGTCTTTAAAAATGAGCAAAGAAAATTGTCTTTATTGTTTTACCTTTTGAGCTTTTTATTTAAAAAAAAAATCACAAAAATACTCTGATCTGATGATATCAAACAATGGCAAACACAAGACAATTTATCAAAAAAATATATTTGTTAAATATAGGTGTGCAAAAATTATTGGCACTACTATGAATCCATATGAGAAATATATCTGAAGTATATTCCCAATGATATTTACATTTTTTAGTACACCTTGGTGATTAGGAACAGGAAATTGTTCAACCATGACTTCCTGTTTCACAGGGGTATAAATATGAGGTAACACATAGGTCAAATTCCCTTAGTCATTCAAAACATTGGTTAAGACCAAGGAATATAGCTGTGATGTGCGACAAAAAAGTTGTTTAGCTTCACAAAATGGGAAGTGTCTATAAGAAAATAGCCCAAGCATTGAAAACGCCCATTTCCACCATCAGGGTGTTCCAGTCAACTGGAAATGTTATGAATCAACCTGGAAATGGACGCATGTCTATATTGTCTCAATGATCTGTGAAGATGATTCGAGTGGCCAAAAAATCTCCAAGGATTACAGCTGGAAAATTGCAGAAGTTAGTTGCGTCTTGGGGTCAGAAAGTCTCCAAAACAACAATCTGAAGTCACCTACATCATCACAAGTTGTTTGGAACGGTTTCAAGAAAAAAGCCTCTACTCTCATCCAAAAACTCAAGCGTGTTCAGTTTGCCAGACAGTTTGATGAAACCAAAATAGAGCTTTCTGGCAATAAACACCAGAGGTGGTTTTGGTGTACACAGAGAGGTAGCCATATGGACAAGCACCTCATGGTCAATATGGATAAATATGGAGGTGGCTCTTAAAAAAAAATGTTATATATATATATATATATATATATATATATATATATATATATATATATATATATATATATATATATATATATATATATATACAGTTTATACAATACTGTGCAAAACTCTATGTAAAGATATGCTGTAGAGCAAAAGTGCCTTCAATTATAATGAAATTAAATGTGTCTCCATTTAAAAAAAAAAAACTCTATAAAGAGCAGTAAACAGTAACAAATGCAGCAAATGCAATATAAGTTGTGATGACCCTTTGCTTTAAAAAAAAAGTACTCTCAGGTACAATTAGTGCAGTTTTATAAGCCTTCATTTTGTCTTTGTCTGAAAAGTGTCTCTTACCACTTAATATGCTGCTTTCTTTACTGACATACAAACATTTTTCTGTAATATTTAATCATGTACTAGAAAACTAATGTTTGGAAATCTAAAATGCCTTTGTACTGACCCGATAATGTAGAAATCATAAAATAAAAATCTATAACAAAGTTTGTACTAAAAAAAATGCCCAAGACTTTTGCACAGTACTGTATATTTTATATATACATACATGCATTCAATCAGGAAGTTTTATTTTTATTTTTTTGAGGAAATCTGAGAACATTCTCACAACACAGAGTTGTTTTCTACAACATTGCAGCAAAATATTTAGTTGCACTTTCTGCTACCTAAGTATGTTGTGTGAGCACCAATAATGCTGCTTAATACAAACTGAACCAAGACTCCAGGTGATATCACACAAGACAAATTGAAGTTCAAGCTCAGAATCCTTCATAATTGACACATAGCAATAAAGTCCAGAAATGAAGAAATCAACACACTTTTGTTAACCAGCAAATTACACCTTGAGACCTGTACCTCAAAGTCTTAATGCTGTAGTCAGGCTGAAGGCAAAGCTGATTTGAGATGTTTCTCAATGCTTCCCTCATAGCTCGTGGAGTCCAAAGTAGGGCACACAAATCACTAATGTCTCAGTGTTATTTTGCAAGGATAGCCAGAGAGAGACAGAAAGGGTCACTTTATATTCAGAGTGATAAAGATTTATTCTCTGGCCTTCACAGTTACAGGCCTGTTTGAAAGTTCATACACGGCACGGTGACAAATGACACATACTTCTGCCTGACGAGAACACCGTAGCCAAAACGACCTTCTCAATGAGGACAAGCGGCCTGCTCATTCACATGACGTTCAATGGGCACGTAGGTGCCACAAGTCAGGAGCTTAATAATGAAGAAAACAAATAACCTTCAGTGGCATTGACATTGCCCCTATGACAGGTGTACTTCTGAAACTAATTTATTGCCTTTCTCACGTCATTTCCTGTCTACAGTGAGGGGAAATTAGCGTTTGGTGACGTTTTTTTCAATTTTTAAAAATATACTTCTAGTGCATATATCCACGTGACATCAACACACGTAACGTCTTTTGATTTTATCATTGTACTATGTACTCATAAACAATGATATGTTTAAAAATTAAATTGCTAGGGAAAAATGTATTCAAATACCACAAATGAACAACATTGTTACTTTCTTGCAAAACCATTGTCTGCAATCACAGCTTCAAGATGTCTACGGTAAGAAGTAAGTAGCTTTGTACAGTATTGTGGTTTCATTTTGGAGCATTCCTCTTGGTAAACAGTCTTCAAGGTTACAAGGGTTCCTCTGATGAACTACCAATTTCCTCCATAAATCAAGTCAGTACATTGACTAGGTTATTCAAGAATCTTCTTTTTGAGGAATCAGTCTTGAGTTATTCTGGCTGTATGTTTAGGATTGTTGTCTTGCTGAAACATACATCTTCTCCAAAGATTCTAGGGCAATGAGATTACCTTATCCTGTAAAAAGTCCTGGTACATCACTCCATTCATGTTTCTTTTTATGACATGTATACCTCAGCACCGCTTCCAGAGAAGTAGCCTCAATTTCATGATGCCCCCAACTCCATACTTCATTGTGCATATGGTGTTCTCAGGACCATATGTGCAACCCTTCTTTTCCCCAAACAAGATGAGCTGAAATGAGCATTATATATTTATTGTTCTTATTTGCCTGAATGCTTTCATACACATTTTAGACACGCATCTCTGTGCTTCGTTTTTACCATTGGGTCTAGGAATAGACATCATTCATCATTTCATTTACAGCATTTGGCAGATGCCCTTATCCTCATTTATACGACTGAGCAGTTGCTCAAGGGCCCAGAAGTCACGGCTTGGTGTTGCTGGGATTTGAACTCAGAACCTTCCAATCAGACAATGTCTTAACCACTGAGCCACGTTGCGTTCAGGTCATCATGCAACTCTTTTCAAGTGACTGCTGTATTCTCTCTTACCTTCCTTATCATTAGTCTGAGAGTGTGTTGTGAAATCATTGGTGTTGAACCTGTTCAGGGATGAACAGGTGTTGTTCAGTGAACTTTCCATCTGCATATTATCAAACTCATTGTTCTGACAGGGATATTTGATGATAATTAGAGATGCACCGATCCTACATTTCTCAGCCGATACCGGTAACCGATTATTATTAATTCATGTTATTAATTCATATTAACATTGATTGAATTCTAAAAAACCTCCTCACTCACTCACCACAAACAAAAGCATTTCTACTTCATCACTGACATCAAACTGGTAATATATAATATATATATTTTTTTATATATTAACATTAACTGGATATGAAATATACTACAAATATATACAAATATATTTTTCTGTGCAATATATACTGTTACGGTACCTTGTGTGGAGACAAGCACAGGTGCTGCAATAACAGGAAGATGAGGATCAGGCTGAAGACGGAATCCGAAAACAGACGAAGGTCAGGCGATCAGCCGAACAATCCAAACTGGGCAAGGCAGGGAATCGTAATCCAGAAACGTGGATATGTGGATATAATCACAGTGGTCCCCTCAGCGTTCCGGGCAATGGAGCCATGACAGGGCGTCAGCCTTGGTGTTCTTCGCTGCCTGCCGATAGGACAAGGTAAACTGGAACCTGGAGAAGAACATGGACCAGCTGGTCTGGCGAGGCATGAGACATTTGGCTGTCCGCAGGTACTCGAGGTTCTTATGGTCCGTGTAGATAACGAACGGGTGCGTGTCACCCTCCAGCCAGTGCCTCCACTCCTCCAGGGCCTATTTGACTGCCAAGAGCTCTCAGTTCCCCACATCATAGTTGCGTTCTGCCGGTGATAACTTGGGGTAGAAGAACGCCACGGGGTGGAGCTTGGGCTTGTCCCCGAGCCTCTGTAAGAGAACGGCCCCTACTCCTGCTTCTGAGGCATGAACCTCCACGACGAAGGGTTTGGAGGGAACTGGGAGCCTGAGGATAGGAGTCATGGAGGAGGCCCTCTTGAGCTTGTACAGGGCCTCCTGGGTGGCCGGGGTCCACACGAGCCGCCTTGGCTTACCCCGTAAGAGGGACTTTAGGGGGTGTGCTATGGTACTAAGTCCTCGAATGAATAGTCTGTAAAAATTTGCAAAGCAGAGCAACCGTTGTAACTCCTTGATGGTTCAGGGCGTGGGCCATTCCACCACTGCTTGAACTTTACGTCGGTCTATCATGACCCCCCTTGGGCTGATGACGGTGCAATACCTGGCACACGTGGCCGATATGCTCCTCTAGGGATGCTGAATACACCAGGATGTCGTCAATGTATGTAATGATGCTCCTGCCCAGCGTGTCTCTCAGAATGTCAATAATCAGGGAAATCCAAAACACAGACAATGGCTTGGTGAAACGACAGAGTTACAACGAATGAGCATTTACTTCACAAACCTCCATTGTTCTCATCCTAACCTAAATACTCTGTGTGAGCATCTGTGATTGAGTGCAGGTGTCCGCAATCAGAACTCTGGAGTGCATGGAAAGTGCAGTCCTCGGCGACCATGTTTGTAGTTCGCGCTGCACTCTGGGAATTGTAGTCGCTAGTTTGCCACGAAGTGACATATACTTTTTTGTCAAGTCATCTTCATTTAAATCTTTCATTAGTGTACTGGCACTTTAATTCAGCTCAAGCAGCGTGTCAAAAAAAAATTTAGACTCAACGCCGAAACTCCCGCTTCACTGCTGCAACGTCCGGTGTAAAATTTTATGAGTGCAGAGCTTACAGATATTACAAACTACAGTTTTGTCATCATTCCACACGTTTCCGAAAAATTTTAAATTGCCTTTACTGGCCGATACGCCAGTGCATCTCTAATAATAATGTTTAGGAACTTTAGGAAGCTCCTTCCCCTTCATCATGAGTGCAACTTGTTGCATGAAATTTTCCAAAACAATGGCAATATCTTTTTATAATGGTGTCAATCAGGTGCAATTTGCATGAGCATACATTCACTTATGGTGTGCCATGTCTGATATAACACAAGCTTTATATTTCATTAAAAATGTTCTAAGCTCAGTAAGTTGGCTGGTGGTTATATCCACCTAGAAATATGATCAGCAATGTTTAGTACAGCAAGTTGCAAACCAGCACTACCTGGTCTGTGAAAAAGTATCTACTCTAAAGCAGAAACTTCACAGGAACTTAAAAAATTGTCCCTGTGCCTAAAATGACTAAGACCCTGACAAAAAACCTGGGTTCCTACAATGGAAACACATCCTATGTAAGTTTACAAGCTGCTTAAGGTAGCACATGTCAGTGTTAGGAAGCTGATTCATGAAACCAATTATTCCACTCCAGGTGCTGCACCATCTTGAAGCTGGATCTTTTTTTTTTTTTGCATGACAAAGCATACATAAGGTTTATCCAGACTACATGTGGTCACCAGGATGAAACAGCACACAAGATCCTTTAAAGTGTTCCCTCATCTCGACCCATCTACGGCAAGCACTCTGAAAAAACAAAACTCACTCATCTTCAAAGCACTTAAAGTAGTGCCAAAAACCAGACAAGCTGCGATACAAAATTGTAAGAAACCAACAGAGACACCCCCTCATCCCTCCTTCCATTATTATTTTTTTTTTTGAATGCTGAATCAAAATAATGCTCTGCCAACATAGTTTCTCCATGACGATACCCAAACAACTTCACAGATAATTCAGCATAACAACAACAAAAAAAAAACGTCAGAGAAAAAAAGGGGGTCTAAATGAGTTAAGTGATTCCGAGGTCAGTTTTCACTAATCGTTCTCCGTAAAAAAATAAATCAACTGCAAAAGGACATGACCTTCCCTTGACCCCCACAAAGTCTGCAGAGAAATGGTTTCCTGTAAAGAAGTTTATCCGAGGGTACGCAAGATTAATGAGAATATTTTCATTGGACGCCTTCGTTCCCCGCCTCGCATACTTGCAGGCGATAAGATCAGATTATTTATTGGGCTCTCTTCTTCAGGTCATTTGCTATGGTAATTTTTATGAACTTCATGTTGGCTTTGTCTCTTCGTTTGCGCTCTGCTCCGCGCTCACCTCGGGCAAAGGCGGGAAGAAAGAAGGATTTGTGTACTTAGCTAACGCGCTGCCAAATTAGTCACCCATGCCGATTATTTCTGCCATTCATGGCTGCTACGCAATGTCTAATTTAAGTTGCACTGTGTGAAATTCAATTCTATTAGCCGAGCCAGAAAAATAAGCGTCATGTTTGCGGCACCTTCCGCTTGTTTGTGTGCTGATAATGAATCGTTACTTGTAACAGATCCGTTTGACTTGGGTCCTAAAGGCAGGAGAAGCGTTTCCTGGTTAAAGTATTTGGCTCACGGTCGGGTTTAAAAGCATTTATAGTGACATGATGTATTATAGTTAACTGTGTTACAGTTATACAAACCAATGTAAATAAAAACGGTACAGCTGCACGTATAAGTGGTGAAGTCGGCACCTTGTAGTGTGTACTAAAGCACAGCGTGGCTGGAAAAGAAAGGGAACAGTGAGGGGACGCAGAGTGTCAGTCATCTGGCACAGACAAACCTGTTTAAAAGGATAACTTTAGTATCCAAGCCTTCATGGATAATTCATGGGTAATTACAGAAAGGTTTCAAACAGGTTTAAATCTTGGTTCTTCCCACTTCTCCTTCACACACACATACACACACACACACACACACACACACACACACACACACACACACACACACACCCCATAATCACAACAAGGTTGTAGGCACTCAGTGCAATTGATAGTGATAAATATTCAAAATATAATGAGTGTAAATTTGAGAATATAACTGTTCCTCTCTCTCTCTCTCTCTCTCTCTCTCTCTCTCTCTCTCTCTCTCTCTCTCTCACACACACACTTTTTTAAAAGAAAAAAAGTGAAACAGCAGACAAAGCAATTGTTAAACTTGATATTTATGCTGCTAAATATTAAAAATATGATTACATCTGACTGTAAATTTGGGGATGGAATATAAAAATTCTCTCTCTCGCATCTTTCTTTTGTTTCTCTTCCCACTTCCCACTTTTCATGTTTTTCTACTACTTCCTTTTTATTGTTTTTTTTTGTTTGTTTGTTTTTTTTTTATATGTATTTTTATTGTCTAACAAATTAATCGGACTCTTCTTTTATTTTAATATCCTCTTTCTTTTTTTCTTTTTTTTTGCTGTTCTTTTCACCATATATTAATCTCTTTTTCTCTTCTTCCTTTCTCTTTTTCCATCTTCACACACACATCCACACACACACACACACACACACACACACATACACACACACACGCACACACACTACAATCACTGCACACTGTTCATTTCAGCCTCATTCGCATCATGCCTAATAATTAATACCATGCAGCGATTTGGGGACGGGGCGGGGGGGTTGTATGTGATTTTGTGTGTGTGTGTGTGTGTGTGTGTGTGTACAAGACAAAAGAGGTTCACCTCAAGGTCAACTACAGGTGAATGTAGGGTCACCCAGAGGTCAGCCAAGCTTCTAGACAGGTCAATAATGTCCCTGTCCTCATATGGGGCTTGCCTTGGCCTCTCATCAATTGGCCAGCTAGCAAAAATGGCAATAAAAGAACAACAGATACAAAAGAGACAGAGTGAGAGAGCGAATAGGGGGACCATAGAGAAATGAAAAAAAATGGAAAAAAAAGAAAAGAAAAAGAAATGTACGAGATGATTGCACAACAGCGCCAGCTTTCAACTACTAAACCTTTTTCATGTACATGTCTCTGTCTGACACCTCTCGTACATCCCTTCCGCTCCTCTGCTTTACACACACACACAGAGAGAGAGAGAGAGAGAGAGAGAGAGAGAGAGAGAGAGAGAGAAGCAATGAGCCACTCGTCGGGGTTGGCGAAAGGTCAGAGCTGACAGGCTGCAGGGTTAAACTGCAGACTTAAAATACTGTTCATGACCTAGTGCAGCCTCCAACCACATTCCCCCTCTTTTGTGTCACCGTCAGCACCCTGCATCAATACCCCCCCCCCCCCCCCCCCCCCAAGCAGATTTATTAGACATTGTTGGGCAAGGGAAAAGGGCTCTTTTATGTACAAAAGTCACATTGATGTAATGGCTAATTCAGCTCGGCTGCCAAAACAATCACAAAGCACTGCTGTGCTGTTTCAAATGAGGCTAAATGTGTGCTGGTGTGCATACGCTTGCTGCAGTGGATAGTGTGTTTATGTGAGGACTGTAAATGCTCCAGTTTGTGGTGTCACAGAGCAAGCCATAAACAAGAAAAAGTTCATTACAGTGGCATAACATGTGAACATATGTTCCTGCTACCCAAAAGCGTCTGTAAACAACAGTATTATTGACACATTTGAAAAAAATGCAACAACAATTACTGCATAAAATAAAAACTACACACAGACATTGCAATACAGTCCAACGATTGATGAAACAACTTACCTTTCCTCTAACAAATACTATTCGCATGAAAACGTTTTTTTTAAAATAGTTTTTCTCCTCAGACACAGGTGGCAAAAATAATGACATCCCGAAAGAATTGACTGATAATGACTATGGAGCACTGGAGGACCGGTGCATGTTTGCATTAATAAATATGCGGTTTTCAGCATTTCTGTATAAAGTACAAACTATAGCGTGGAGTCAATGTAAATCATTTACTTTAGCACCTGCAATGTCATTTACTAAGCCTGATAATCATAACTAGAATGGCAATTGAGTGAGCAAATAAGTACGACTGAAGAGCAGGTATTAAATTTGCACAAGCCTGCTTATGCTAATGTTATCAAAATAATCAGGTCTCTCAAAATACTACGTAAGAATACTTAGGATTATTTTCTTACAGTGATGGTTTCATATTCAAGATTTCCCACATATTTGTATCCTTATATACATTTGTATGCCAATCTAACTTAATTTATACTGTATAAATATATACTTTGTAAACAGAATGCACACTCACGCCTACACTATTCATTTAATGAACGTTAAACAATTTATATACATTTTAGTTAATTCAGCCAGACAACAGCAGCAGCCGCAATTGCATGATGGTCATTCATTCGTCCATCCATCCATCCATCCATCCATCCATCCATCCATCCAGTCCGTCATTCATCTTCAGTAATTAGTGTATCCAGAACCAATCCCAGTAACAGTCGCCACATGGCGGGAGAATTCACTCTTTTTTTTCCCCTGTGATGTCATTCAACTAATGATTCTTTGTAAATCACCCCAAACAGCGCACTTACTAACAGCGCACACAGTTTATCTGACTACACACACAAATTAGTACTTGTTATTTGGGCCTCTGTCTCCAAGACCTTTGACTTATTTTTTGTTTCCATGTGATATAAATATGAGGTCGCACACCTATACTTTTACTTTTCTTTACTCTGTTCAGCACTTTAAATAAAATTTACTTACTTACTTACTTACCATATAAAATCCTGGGAAAACCTAAAAACTAAAGGTAATGGATATAAAATGAAATAAAAAAAAAACTTAAGCAGATAAAAAAATGATGTCCATAATAGATTCAACAGCTTGAAATAACTCCAAAGCAATGTTTTTGCAATATTTGCACTACTTAGGAAAGGTTGTTTTTTTTTACATTCAAGAAAATATTGTGATAAAACAAAACTACAGGACGTCACATTTTTCTATTGTTACATTTGTGAATTGATTTGATATATTTCTCAATTTCAACAAATTCCTCCAATAATTCTGGATTGATTCGCATGCACGTAGTCCTGCAGATACCACTCGCACGACTGAAACTGAAGCATACATTAATAGGATGATGCAGGCAGTGAGTATGTCTCATCAAACTGAGAGCATCCCTCTTTCATTAGTCATCACAGCCTCCTGAATAACTGACACGTTTAAACACATCCGAGCATGTTCTGGGCAAATTAAAACACTTCTAATTAATGCTATGCAAAACACAGCCTTAAGTTGATTACCTGATTTATCTTTGTTCTACTTTAGAAGGACAGAGTCGGCCCAGCAATTCATCTTCTGCTTGCGTACTTAAGATTCAGGGTGTGTTTAAATGATTTATTTAAAAAAAAAACACTAAGTGAATAAATCACCTCACTGCTAATTTCCCTAATGATATTAGAAATGAGTAACTGTACAAACTGCACAAAATATGAGCCTCTATTAACCTGTGGCACCTTTCATTTGGCGAGGTCAAGATGTCCATCCGGTTTCATTCTTTTTGCGAAAACAAAAACATGATTAAAAGAGCTGACATTTGACATGATTTCCACAAATATATTGTGTTGCCTACCATGGCCTTATGAACAGGGTGAAAAGTATGACGATGTCGGGAATAAAACAAACAACAGGATGCGCTTCATTAAGGTCCAAATGCGGAACCTGTCCGAGTACAATTAATTCAACTGGCATAGAGTTTATAACTTTATCTTAAATAGATGACATTAATATCCATTTTGGGTGTTATGTCCTTTGGGCTCAAGGGAAATAAATGGCTGTACTGTAATATTAGGAGATAAACATAATTTCCCCAGCTAGGTCCAACATTCAGTCACCTGACAGTGAGTGAGCAGCCGACATGCACTAAAACGTTTCGCATCTGTGCGTATATAAGGAGCATAAATAATTCAGAATTAATCCCTGCAGAGAGAAGGATGATGGGAATCGTAAATTATCCGTGCACAAAGCCTTAACGTGGGCACTCTGTGAACCCTGGCTAACTAGTCTGCTTCCTCATTACACACTAGATGCAAGCCTCTTAACCTCTGAATATTAATTTGGCGGCAGCTACACAAAATAGGTAGAATGGGAGTGAAAATGTTGGTAAGAGCAGAGGACATATATGCATGTTACCCGAGTTATGCTGTATGTCTAGATCTGTAAATAGCTTCGTAAAAAAAGCTCTGTAAAAAGCTATGTGCCTTTGGGATGGTTGTCAAAGATAGATAGACACATCAACGGCAACGGAAAATTGAAAATGTTGCAAATTATATTCTCTATAAAATATAATAAAAAAAAAAATACTACTGTTCAATATTAAGATTTCAGTAGATACAATAAACTGGATACTGCGTGTATCGTGTAAAAGGTGTTGTAAAGTGACTCCGGATATAACGAGCAGCAGTACAGAGCGCATTAAACAAGGAAGGATGAAAAGAAAAATCTCATAAATGTACAGAAGTTCATAAATGATTGTGGCATATATGGGTCCCATGTTTGCACTAAGAACTTCATTCGTTAAAAGGAAAGTCAGCACTACGTCTACTGATCAAGTAGATGGAACTTGAGCACGACTGAGGAAAGAGTTCTTGTCCAGGAATAATTTTGAGAGAAAGCCAAAAGCAAGCGTGGAGTCATCGGATTTCGGGTTTCGTATAAATCTGGGGGATAATCTTTCAAAGGTAAAGGAAGACATCTCAGTTTTTACCTAATAGATCTCGTGTTAATAAGGCAGAAACAATAAAAGTAGTTATTACCAGAGACTTATACGATACGTGAAGGAATTGGTTCCACATGTTATAACAGTAAATATGTCAGAATGTACAGTTTTCTAATTTAATATACGTCCAATGTATATATCTACTTCAAATGGACACATATAATACTGTTTGAATCTGTACTTAGAAATATGAACAAAAGTGTACAGTCCATAAGTATTTGGACAGCGACGCATTTTTTTATTTTACATTTTGACTTTTTTACATTTGAAATGAGTGATTGAAGTGTAGACTTTCAGCTTTAAATCAAAATCAAAATAATCAAAAATTAGACATTAAACTTAGGAATTACATGGAGTCCCTCCATTTCTACAGGCTCAAAAGTAATTGGACAAACTAGCATAATCATAAATATTAGGATAATATTCAATACTTGGAGGCAAATCCTTTGCAGTCAATGGCGGGCTGAAGTCTGGAACACACGGACATCATCAAATGCTGAGTTTCCGCCGTTGAGACGCTTTGCCACGTCGTTACGCTTTGGATCATTATCCATCTGTACTGTGAAGCACCGTCCTATCAGTTTTGCAGCATGTAACTAAATCTGAGCAGAAAGTATAGCTTTATTTACTTCAGAATTTATCCTGTTACTTCTATTAGCAGTCACATCATCAATAAACACCACTGACCCAGTTCCATTGGCAGCCATACATGCCCATGCCATAACACTTCCTCCACCATGTTTGACAGATCATGTGATATGTTTTGGATCATGCGCCCTTACATTCCTTTTCCACATTGTTTTCTCCTCATCATTCTGGTACAAGTTAATCTTGCATCAGAACTGGTCAGTCTTTTTTTTTTTTTTTTTTAATCTGGTTTTTCTGTTCCTGAGTGTTACCAGTGATTTCCATCTTGAGGTAAACCCTCTGTATTTACATTCATGAAGGCATCTCTTGATTGTAGACTTCCTGCAGAATGTCCTTGACTTGGCTAGATGTTGTGAAGGGGTTATTCTTCAACGAGGAAAGATTTCTGCAATCATCCACTTTAGCTGTCTTCCGTGGTCTTCCTGGCCTTTTGGTGTTGCTGAACTCACCAGTGCATTCCTCCTTTTTAAGAAAAGACCAAGTTGTTGATTTAGCCAAGTTTCTCTTATCTCTCTGATAGGTCTGCTTTGTGTTTTTTCAGCCTAGTGATGGCCTCCTTCACATGCATTGAAACCTTTTTGGACCACTTATTGAGAGTTCCAAGAGCATCTAACAAATGCAAATGTCACACTAAGAATCAACATTTTATCAAACATTACTTTTGGAATCTCTCTCTCTCTCTCTCTCTCTCTCTCTCTCTCTCTCTCTCTCTCTCTCTCTCTCTCTAGTGTCAGTTTCTTAAAAATAACCAGGTAAATATATACACATACCTAGATTAGTATATTAAATAACAAAACTAAAAGTGTTTATATATTTGCTTTGTGCATCACTAATATAAAGCCTGCCTCATCTACACTGATTATCACACCATTTCTTTTAGCACACCAAGAAGACTACTTGCACAAAATACAAACCTGAGATATGATGTGAGAAGAGCTTAATGCAAATAAGTAGGTATGCTCTGTGAGTACAGCCAATAATACGCCTAATGTGTGGACTCAAAAGTATGAAATAGCTACACACCGCCTACCTAAAAATTCAGATGAAAAATGGCAGCCTATATCAAAGCTCTATTAGATGAGACCTGAAGAAGCAATTCTGCTCGAAAGAGACATGAATACTTAACAGATCCCTGATAAAAAGCCTCAGGCAGCATGCGCTGAGTGGTATTTGGAACGAAAAAATATCCGATTTGGAACCTAGTTTGAAATATACATATCAAAGACACACACACAGACCCAGAGATTCCTTTCTCATGTACATCACTTCTCCGTATTTTATTCCAATGACAGGCACCACCAGTCCATTCCCCAAAAGACGTTGCCTGTTGCAGAGTGGGGGGTAAAGACGAACGATCTGCTTAATATGCGCTCTTCTTTTATAATCCAGAAGTTCTATTAGGAGATTAGGAGTGGGGAAAACTGGAGGTAAGACAGAAAGCAGGGCTGCGTGTGCCAGATGGGACAATGCTGTCTTCAGTCAATGCCACATTCGTACAAGGAGAGAGGACATGAAAGTGCCGCAGCACAGCTGCCTGTAAGATGAAACTGTAATACTTGTTCTGTGGTTCACGTGAGTGGCTTAGTTTAAAACTAATATTGTCAAACACATAGAGTGATATTTGAAGTGTAAAATACAGATCAATACTCGATGCTGACACGTTATTTATTGTGTAGGAACATAGAGATGCACCAAATAGGTTCTTTATCTGTCCAGTCTTGTTCATTTTTACTCTCTGATCTACTATATCACCAGTGTACCTCCTTAAACGTCTCTAAAACTTCCCCAAGCTTTGATTTCTAACATGCTGCGGAGCAAATATGCAGTGCAACACATTACCCACACACATATTAGTCTATTAGAGACGTAATGGCGATGCTACACCTTCTGATTTTCTACAGGAGCAAAAGGATTTGCTTATGCTGTCAAGGGAGCAAACAACCGGCTTTATTGCTCCGAATTTCATCACAATAAAAGCTTATGGGAGAGGTGGAATAATCGTCGCACCATATAAACGCCTCTCTGTAGATTACATGCTTCTTGCCTAGCTAATCCCGATAATTGATGAACTCCTATGCCGATGATTTCCTTCATATTATTTGTAATTCGTTTATTAATTAAGAGAAGACTTATTTTGGGACATGAACCAAGTAAACACGATTATGTGCTCGGCAGGGTGAGAGAAAAGAGAGCTTCTCCATGCATCCTCTCACCGCTCCCTGTGTGAGCGAGGTTTCTGAAAGTGCATTCAAATGTACTCTAAACAGCACTAAAAATACACGGAAACACACTTGATTGTATGAGAATGTGAATTTTATTGGATTGGTAAATTAAATAAGACGATAATTAAGGTGTAAATGATTATACTCCTTGTTGGACTGGGTAATGAGGAGTTGAGTTTAGTTTATCGCTTATTTTCTTTCATCTGTAGAAGTTTCATAAAGCATATAGGGGCCTAGAGGAATCACATGTAATTCAGTGTGTATACACTCACAGTTGTAGATTGGAAAAAGACGAGATGTTTTTTTCCAATCATTAACTGTCCAGTTTCAATGAGCCTGTGCTTACTGTTCTTGTTCTTCGCTGACAGGAGTAAAACCCGATGTAGGTTATGGTACGCTGTGTATACTGTGATGCTTTTCTGCTCACCGGTTGCAAAGAGTGGTTACTTGAGTTACCTTCCTGTTACCTCGAACCAGTATAAATGTCATTAACAAGATAAATCTGTTATTGAATGTTTTTTTTGTTTGTTTTTCGCACCAGTGTAAATAGTCTGGAGACTGGTGTATGTGAAAATCCCAGGAGACCAGCAGTTTCTGAAATACTCAAACCAACCCATCTGACACCAACAACCAAATCACAGTCAAAGTCACTGAGATCACATTCTCCCTCATTCTGAAGCTCAGGTCCTGTATCCATAAGATTTTGTGCACTGTGCTGCTGCCACATGATTGGCTGACTACGAGAACGAGCAGTTGTACAGGTGTTCCTAATAAAGTGATCATTGGGTATATATGTAACACTGACATGAGTTTTCATCCAGTTTGAAAGCCAATGGACGATGGCTTAATGGTTAGCATGTTCACCTCACACCTCCAGGGTTGGTGGTTCGATTCCCACCATGGCCCAGTGCATTCTCCATGTGCTGTGGGGGTTTCCTCCGGGTACTCTGGTTTCCTCCCCCAGTCCAAAGATATGCATGGTAGTCTGATTGGCATGTCCAAAGTGTCTGTAGTGTTTGAATGGATGTGTGTATTTGATTGTGCCCTACGATGGATTGGCAACACGTCCGGGGGTACCCCGCCCTGTGCCCCATGCTCCCTGGTATAGGCTCGAGGGTGCCCACTACCCTGTAGGATAAGCGGCATAAAAAATTACTTTTATTCCTTTATAACAACACGTTGTGAGACACACATAGTAAACTTGAATCATACTTTACTGGTTAAGGGAATTGTATTAGAGAAATACCCTTATAAAAAAAGTCAGTAATATACAAAATGGCGGTTTGACTCCTGCCTCTGCCCTGTGTGCATGGAGTTTGCATGCGCTCCCTGTGTTTCTGGGGTTTCCTCTGGGTACTCTGGTTTCTTCCCCCAGTACAAAGACATGCGTTTTAGACTGATTGGCATCTCAAAATTGTCTGTACTGTGTGAGTTTGAGTTTGTGCCCTGGAATGGGTTGGCACCCTGTCCAGGGTGTTCCCCAGCTGGTTTCCCAAGTCTCCTGGGACAGGCTCCAGGCTCCCCTGCGACCCTGTGTAGGATACGTGGTACAGAAAATGGATGGTTGGAGCCTACAGCATCACTTTGGGATATTCACCATGTTAGATCAGGGAAACTGTGAGCATAAACACAAATAAATATGCTATCCATCATATCTACTGTATTTTAGTAATTTTACAGTGAGCTACTAAAATTATTGCATTAAGGACTAAAACTTTTTAATGAGTAACGGTTATGAACAGTGATGCTTGATAGTTTGTGGATCGGATTTTCTACATTTCTGCATAATTATGACGTAAAACATCATCAGATTAGATACATAGAACCCAATTAAACAAATGAGACAAAAATATTATACTTGGTCATTTATTTATTGAGGAAAATGATCCAATGTTATATATCTGTGAGTGGCAAAAGTATGTGAACCTTCGCTTTCAGTACCTGGTGTGACCCCCTTGTGGCAGCAATAACTGCAACTAAACGTTTGTTGTAACTGTTGATCAGTCCTGCACATCGGCTTGGAGGAATTTTAGCCCGTTCCTCAGTACAGAACAGCTTCAACTCTGGGATGTTGGTGGGTTTCCTCACATGAACTGCTTGCTTCAGGTCCTTCCACAACATTTCTATTGGATTAAGGTCAGGACTTTGACTTGATCATTCCAAAACATTAACTTTATTCTTCTTTAAACATTCTTTGGTAGAACGACTTGTGTGTTTAGGATCATTGTCTTGCTGCATGACCCACTTTCTCTTGAGATTCAGTTCATGAACAGATGTCCTGACATTGTCCTGTAGAATTCGCTGGTATCATTCAGAAGTCAGTGTTCCATTATTGATGGCAAGTCGTCATGGCCCAGATGCAGCAAAACAGGCCCAAACCATGATGATACCACCACCACCATGTTTCACAGATGGGATAAGGTTCTTAATGCTGGAATGCAGTGTTTTCCTTTCTCCAAACATAAACCAACCATCTCATTGATTGAAAACACCTGACTCTAATTTCACCTACAAATTAACTGCTAATCCTAGAGGTTCACATGCTTTTGCCACTCATAGATATGTAATTTTGGAACATTTACTCAATAAATAAATGACCAAGTATAATATTTATGTCTTGTTTGTTTAATTGGGTTCTCTTTATCTACTTTTAGGACTTGTGTGAATTGTTTGATGTTTTAAGTCATATTTACGCAGAAATGTTGAAAATGCTAAAGGGTTCACAAACTTTCATGCACCACTGTATATGTTAAATGATTAACCAGGATTCTGGACATTACGCAAGATGATATCATCATCTTTTATACTGCAGCACTGTTGAATTGTCCAATCTGATTCATCAGACAGTTAATTTTCCCTAACAGCAGCTCTTATTCAAATCACAGGATTATATTAAAAGTAACTACACTTCGCCTCAGGCCACATCACACCACCCTGATTTTGATTATTTTCCTACAACAGCACATCCCATCATGCCCCCCCCCTACAAACTGTATCCTCATATTTTTGTATTTGTTATAGCTCAGTGTTTCATATAGAACATGATTAAGACTACATCTTAATCTGTAATTACCACTCTTTGGGTCTGCATCTACAATGTTCGTCCAGGAGGGCCGAGTGGCTTCATTACAGTGAGCATCATTAGCGTCTGGGTGAGATTCTGGAGGCAGCTGGAACTCACATGTGACCCCCAACCACTCTGTGGACTTAACTTTGGTCACCATGATCAAAGACTTTGGACCAGCAGCTGGGACTGGCAATTCAAAACACGGTGATTCAACAAATAGGGCTGGCTAGTGTGTGTGTGTGTGTGTGTGTGTAGTATATGTGTAGTATGTGTGTGATAGTCATATGTCAGAAAAGACTGCTACTCCGGTGTAGAAAGTACTTTTGTCTTGGTGGCATGAGTGGATTTTAAATGTTTTTTTTTTCTTCTCCAGATGTGGTGTGCTGTTTTAAGCAATGTTTAAATATTTTATGGCAAGCTAAATGCAAAGCGGAAAGCTTTATGTCTTTGGCGCCGTCCTAAAGATTTGTACACAAAGAAACATATGTCTATACCTCATGGGAAGCGACGTACAGTGTAACCAAAGTATAATTGTATATCTTTTCTTGGCCAGTGTACGGGAGTCAAGACGGGAAGTGGTCAGGGGAAACACTTAGATGTGGAAACGCTGAGGTCAGAGCGAGAAATCAGTGCAGCAAAGAATTTCATCCCCCTTTGTAGTTCCATTTGCTTTGACATTGCGCTGTTGTTTGAACCTATGTTGAAAAGACAGAAAGAGAGCTTTATATATATATATATTTTTTTTTTTTCTAAAGGCATACTTTTGAACCAGTGAGAAGCTGTTAAATCTCCTGTTTGGTTTGCTTTACCCTGATATATAGTCCTCAAGCCTGCCTATTTGCCCTTACTTCTTTTTTGTTCTTCAGAGCACCAGTGAAAAAGCGAAAGGTCTTGGCCGCATATAAACTAATTTCAAATGTCATGTCTTGTATGGCTTAAATGAAAGGAAACCTTGTGCTCGTTTGCCAGGGCCCGACTCAATGAATTTGTCAAAAATTTTATGATAATTCATTCAATTATTCCTCAGACATTTAAATGATAGCGAAGGCACTGAGGTTAGATGAGAGGCAGAAGGAAGCAGACAGCTCTTCTAATAATCCCACTCCTGATATTAGAGTGCCTCCAGAGGGCTTTTAAAAGCTCTATATCTTAGTGAAGACTGCTAAAAGCTTACTCCCTCACATATAATGTGGCAACATGCTCCTCCCCTTAACATAACCAAGGATATGCTTACACACTTAGCTATCATATATTCACCTCTAGCACTAAGTGTGTCAGCATTTGGGTACACTTTCTATCACATACCTCTCTATTCATAAAGCATTATAAATGTATTTATTCCATCACATACTGTAGCGTACAGAATATCTTACACTGCTTGGCACAAGCCTGCGCAAATTCTCATAAGTAGTTATAGTTACATGTATAACACTGAATAACGAATATGTATGTGATTGTATAATGCCAGGTTACATAACAGATTAGAATATGTGTTCATAAGAACACTATATACTGTTGTAATGCACTATAACCTAAACAAGCTTAGGTATAGTTTCATGTTTTAATGCATTATAACATACAGATTATTTTCTGAAACTGGAAATAAAAGAATATAACCCATTATAAAGCATTATGCCAGGTCATTACAGGTTTAATTTATTGTAATTAAGATCAAGATGATTGAGTTTGAGATTAACGCGTTAAAGTGTACTTGAATTATATTTAAAAGCAAGCAAACAAACAAACAAACAAATGATATATAAAGACACTTGATATAAACAAACAAATGATTATAAAGACACTTATTTTAGGAATTATTCATATTATGAATACAGGATTCATTTAAAAAAAAAAAAAATGGTTTAACCAAACATTTTTCCTTGACAGAAAGAAATATTTTTAAAAAATTTATGTGTCCAGCAAACACACTGTTTGATTCATTTAAAGAGAGTGACAATAAAGTTGGTTCTCTGATCTTCTCATCCCTCTGCCCTTTGCCCTCTCACCAGTTGGTAGAGGTCCAGGATGCCGAGCACCATTTAGATCCAGTGCAGAGGCTCCTGAGCCATGGCTAAGCTCCCCCTCTAGTGTTCACACGTCTCCATTCCTTACAGCTACACACACAGATGCAGCCCTTTGGTGTTCAGCTCAGCCCACAGCTACAGATTTCCTAGCTCTGCTTGCATTTACATTGAACATGCTTCCAAGCACCAGTGCCTGCTCTGCTTGAAGCTGAAACACGTTTTTTTTTTTTCGATCATTCTTTCGATCCCATTTTTCCACACGCCGTATCATGTTTTCTGAACGTCTCTCACTATGCTGGTTATTTCAGATACCAAGCCTGGAAAAGAAAAACAGGAAAGATAAAGGAAAGTGTGTTTGTGTATATATATATATATATATATATATATATATATATATATATATATATATATATATATATATTTATATATATATTTATATATATATCAGCATTCACCACATGTCAGATCACAGCAAAAATAAAAATAAATCAGTAGACTAAAAGAAAGGAAATCATACAAAAAATATACAGTCTGTCTCCTAGCAGGCATTGCTACACCAGCTGGGGTGTCAGCTTACTTCCCCTGTCCCTTCTCACCGGCTGCTGTGGCGGAGAGCTTTACAGTGACACACACAAGCTAGCCTGCGGGGTTGCTAATTACGCTTTCACTCTCCAAATTAACCAACTTTCACTGGGACCCAGCCTTCATCTGATGCGCTCAAGGAGGGGGGTGGCAGGGTGGGGGTGACAGAGAGCGAGAGAGAAAGAGTGAGTGAGAGAGAGAGAGAGAGAGAGAGAGAAAGAGAGGGATAGGATAGAAAATAGAAACAAACCAATAATCTTGTACTTTGCCTCTTGAAGGCAAGAGCCCCAGCGCCTCTAATGTAGACAAGTCATTTTGTACAAACCGCAAGCGCCCATGGGGGACAGCGGAGCACATTGCAGGCCGCCTCATTTCAAAGATCTTTTGCAATCGGCAACACAATGGAGGCCCTCATTTTATGCTGCTACATCATAAAAGTGGTCCTTTTGTTACATTTCCATCCTTAAAAGGGCCTTAATCCCTTTCTTTTCAGGCAAGTCTATGGCAAATTCCACAGGGACATCCCATTCGCTGCGAGGGCTGGAGTGACCCACTCAGAAAGCAGCATGCGAGGCTTTGAGCTTTTCTTCTGCTGCCACTCTCCCGAGAACATTAAATCGTACTTTTCATTCCCCTCACTGTAGGGGGACGCCCCTTAATGATGACAGAGAAAGAGAAATTCCTCCACTCGGGTCCTATGATACCATTCTGCTGTCAAGCGGGCGTCTCGGCGGACAGAGAATCAAACATGGCTTCCTGCGGGTGGAGCGGCGCTGAAGGTCACGCCACAACCCGAAGGAGCAGGGGGAGAGGCAGCACTTCAGAGGAGCTGCCAGCTTTCCCACACCAAATTAAGTCATCTGTGAAGACGCGCAGCTCCTCGGCTTTTTCATCAGCGTTAGGGGTTTGTTTCTCCCTTAATTGTTTCTGCTTAGCACAAGGGGGAATTTCATCTGCGTTCGCACGTGATATTTTAGAATCGCTGCATATGACAGCAAGCGGGCCACAGTCTGGCCTCTGTGAATCTCATTAGCCTGCTGTGCTCTGACTCATACCTTATTGCTTGTTATTATTTTTTTACATTTCTCTTTTCTTTAAACAAAGATTCGGTACAAAAGCTTCTTGCTGCTCTGGCTTGGCTTCCAGAGCATATCTGCAGCTGATTAATCAGTTCAAAAGTGAGACATGCAGCTCCCGCCTGATCGCTCAGTGCCGAGTGCTTCAGTCGGAACGGTGTACTCATATAAAACACATGTCAATCAAGACTTACCAACCTCTGTGCTTCTCAAGATTCCTCAAATGCTATAATGAATTGTCAGATAATTCCAGCACATGTGCCTTTCTCTGGGTAATATGTAACACTAATGATAAATGTCAGAATAATGGTGAACACAGGTCCCACATCCCAAAGCTTCCCTTACTTCCTCTAGAAACAAATTTCACTGCTGTCGGCTCTCATTTCATGACCGGAATACTGGCCGACACCGCACAACCCCAAGCACATTCACACTCTTACACACGGTGCTAATTATTTATCAGTTGCTAAATAATTTTTAACCCAATACCGGGGCCAAACTGGTCTGGATGAAAATAGTAAACATGAAAGCATTATGAATTCAGACCTTGGTTAGAGACCCCCATATGCTGGAGTAATGCAGTGGGATTTGGCCAGGTGAAAAAGTCAGACAATGTTCCTGCAGCTAGTTGAACATAGAGCTCAAGACAGTGTGAGGTTAGGGAGCATTTTTGCAACAAGCCTCACTCCTTTGTAATGGTTTTTTTTTTTCCCTGTCTCCTAAGAGTTAGTGAGCAAGACTGAAGGAAACGTGTTACTGTGCATTGTGCTCACCAGAATGCAATTTCCACATCCCTATTTTGTGATCCCAGCTAGCCTGGAAAGCACAGCCACATGAGAGCCTTACAATATGCTTGCATTAAAAGTGTCCCTGCTTGTCATAGTTTGCAAGTACACTAAGGACTCAGCGACCTTGGACTGAACTTTTTTTTTTCTGTAGAAATGATGGAAATACAGCAAAGACGCCACCATTACAGTAGACTTATCGTGTCAGCACTGACGGTCAAGTTTATTAAAGGTTAATGAATCATTGATCAAAGTTCCGCTTTAATTCCCCGTTCCTTCTGTTGATGATGTTGCTTCAGCACAATGGCTGCAGTGTAGCACTGACACATGACCACAATGAGGCATTATACTAGAAATGACCACATCATTTGGCAGAAGAGAGAGAGAGTAGGTTTTTTAATTCACATACACACGCTGGCGCAAGTGGCCTGCTTCGTCACCCGCTATCACCTCTAGAACTTAAGTGGCCATGTCGATCAGTGACAAACGTGATGGATGGGGTGTTGAAACACAAATACCGTCCTGCAAATTCATGACGCACCCCTTGTAGGTTCATACCAGCTGCCAAAGAAGATTTAAGCAGGTCAGACCTTCTCTCTGTGCATGTTTGCCTCATGTTCAACTGACCACTGAAGCTGTGATCCAGGAAGACAAACTTCCAGAGATGGAATATTTCGAATCAACCTGCAGTTTCATCCACTCAGATGATTCTATTTGTGCCACCGTAAGGTATTCAAAATGGTCGGTAATAAGTTGTGGTTTGATCCTGAGCT
Organism: Ictalurus punctatus; assembly: GCF_001660625.3. NCBI lineage: Eukaryota > Metazoa > Chordata > Actinopteri > Siluriformes > Ictaluridae > Ictalurus > Ictalurus punctatus. The sequence continues at coordinate 8,009,049 of NC_030437.2, forward strand.
CCAGATGTTCTCATGTCCGTGTGGATTTCTTCTGGATTCTCCAGTTTCCTCCCACCTCCCATAAATAGGCCTGTTGCTAAATTGGCTATTTTAAATTGCCCCGAGGTGAGAGTGTTAGTGTGTGCATGGTGCCTTATAATAGACTGAAGTCCCACCCAGAGTCTAGTCCTGTCTCACACCCAGAGTTCCTGGGATAGGTTCCAGATTCATTATAACCCTGAGCAGGATAATGTGGTTACTAAAGATAAATGAAGGAATGTATTTGTATCACTGAATTTGTCTATACATTTTCATGACAGTAATACAATTATAATATGATTAGAGTACTACAAGACCATTTTAGCACCTATTTAAGGATTTTTAAGGAAATGTTCACTTCTGCTCCATTAAGAAATAATGGCCTAATATGAATGCCTAAATATATACTTTGAATATATTTAAATACCAAATTGTACTTTTTATATTGGCTAGTATTCTGAAGCTCATTTAGAAATAATCAGATTTTTTTTTTTTTTTTTTTTTTTTTTAGCAATTTGGCAACACTGCTACTGACATAATGTGATTATATGTTGTCAATAATGATGCATTTGAGACACTTGAAAATACCATGTATAAATTGCTGTCTACTGTGATTGGAGTACCCAAGACACATATAAATACCAAGTCTGAACAGGGCCTGAGAACAGTCTCTCCTTGCTTACTCATTCCAGCTTTCCTTTCCTTTTAATGAAATAAAAATAAAAAGTTTGGATGCTCATGTGTTTACTCATATTAATGTTCATGCTCTATTGTAGGTCAGATGCTCTATCGAGCCGTCGCAGATGCCAGCTCATTTTCCATACCGTCGTCTTCATTTTATTTTCCTACAATTTATTAAGCAATTAAAATTCTCCTATTACACACCTTTTATGCTGTCTTTTTTTTAACAGGCAGAAATTATGACACCAAATTGTGCCATAATTATCATAACATTACACTAATTCCCAAAGAAGTATTTAAATTATATGGTTGGTTGATTGCGTGATGAATTAAGGAACCGTTCATGAGGAATGCTGAGAAAGAGGCTCATACAATTCAAATATGGATTAGACCTTAAAACAGAGGAAGGGTACAAGGCCGGCTTTGCACAATGAAGTGGGCTGTAAAGTAATAGTCTTTAAAGGCAGTGTTTCATTAAAAAGGCCTCAAAATGACACACAAACATTAGTGGCAATTATTTCAAATGACTAAACTAAGTGTCCTTCCCAATAATTGTCCATTCCATTGAACTTGCAGTTAAAAAGAGGACGATAATGTCCTCATCTCTACATCTGAGAGTGCCATCAACTCCATTTTGCTCTGATTACTCTGATGTCCTAGTACTAAGAGGAAGAAATTCATTCAGAAAAAGCAGAATATTCGCTCACTTTGCACTGACGCTCAGTTATTGTAAAGATCTAATTACTCTCGCCTTATATACAGGGGAAGATTTATTGCAGATGTCCCAGTCTACGTTTTTAAAACCACAGCCCACTGGAAAAAATAAAATAAAATGGATTCTTACAGTCTCAGAGTTTTCATACTGTAAGCACATTTTTACATTTTGTATAAAGTATTAAAAAAGTTAAACTAGAACAAATACTTGATACTCAGAAATCACCTGGCACAGGACAATATAAACTCACAATCATATATTTTATAGCAATAAATGTACATTTGGACTGGAATCGAAGGAATTGTAGTCCAAATATACCCTTAATGTAGACAATTTCCAAAATAGAGTCAAAAAAGAAGCATTCGTAATAGATCACAGGCTGATTAAGGACTTGCTATGCTCACCATAAAAGATTTTGATCAAATGCAGTCGCTATTTCAGGTGAATTTAATGAAGCACTGGCATATGCACACGAACACACACACACACACACACACACACACACACACACACACATACACACATCCATGCTAGGGTTGTTACAGTGTCACAGTCATGGTGTATGATCAGATAGTTACCTCACCACTGACTTTTACATAGTACTTATTAAAATAATGATTTCTATCTATTTTTAATTTCATTCCTTACTCACGTGGTTCTCAACCTTTTTATCATCCCCAAAAATGTAGGTTGGCTTTTACGATCCCCTTCTTCTCTATGTCCCCTGAATCACAATATAGCACCCTCTGGTTCTGTGCACAGGGGATGTGGACTACACTGAAAACCCTTTGGTGTGAAACCTAATACTTTTGTAAACATAATACATTGCTACCTCTTCCACTCACAGCTTGTTCATAACTTTATCATACATGACGGCTTTCAATCCCATAGAAGAACATGACATTCCTGACTAGAATTAAATGAAACAACTATCTATTTTTGGTGAAGCAATAGCTTATTTTATTTTTTACAAATTTTTTTTTGTTCAGCGTGTCACCTTTCCTCACAGCCGCTCTCTCTTTCAGCTTATAACAACAGCGTGATAAATACTGACAGTGTAAGCGATTTTATGGAAACGTTGCTCTGAAAAATATCTATCTATGAAAGAACTATTATTTATCTTTTTATTTCTTTTTGATTTTTGTTATATGTCCACTTTGCTCAGTTAACACTATAATACATTAACCCTATGATAGTTTTATACTATATTATCATACTGCAAATTATTTTTTACCGTAACACCTCTAATATTCTCACTACTTCATGTAGAACAAATAAGATAATAGAACTTGTATTAGTATTAGCAGAATAGGAATCTTTCCTAAGACAACACTAATAATAATATTTTCATTTTTAAATGACTATGGTATTTCAGACGAATCTGTAAGTATATTGTGTCTCTCGCTTCTTTTTCATTCTATATCGAGTGTAATGGTTCCAAAAACACGGCAGGGAGAAACTCCAGCCACACAATGCTCAGTGGGCCTTCGTATTCACTTACACCCCCTATTGCTTATAGAACCGAACAGGGCTTTGATCCTCAAATCTAATTGTTTAATGTTGCACAAACCAATTCCAAGCCTGATTGACTGCCTGGCCAAATAACTTCAAACAAGGCCTCAACTTAAGGGGGGAAATGAGGGTGCACATACGTTACCAGTTACAAATACACTGCAACCCCATACTGAAACTTCACATCTCTGATCATCTCTAATTCATCTCTGATGAATTAAGCAATTTATTTTTCCAATTGAGATATCACATTTGAATATTTAGTAGAGAAATTTTGTGACGAAATGAATACATCATTAAGACATCTGAAAACAGCTATTAGTATCAGTAGTAAGCACTTACAAAGCCCCTGTCTCAATACACAACCCTTTTTCAAAAATTTTACTTTCATTTCATTCTGAAGTACAGCTGAGCAAAAGGGGGGTGTTTACGAGGCTGTGTTCTTGCAAACAGTGGCAGCACAAAAACAACTGCCGTGTCTCATTGTGCACGTGTGGGTGAAGGGGCTTTTTCGCACCATTGTCCGGAGTGTCAGGCGAAATGAGAGAGGGCCGTTAAGAGGCGCAGAGATGCAGTGGCACACCTGCTGGGCTGGCCCAAGCACAGCCGCCATTAAAGGCCGCTGCTCGCTGCCGGGCCCCCTTTGTTGTCAGTGAGCTGTTGGTGGCGACATGTTTGAAGTGTCACAAGTGTCACAGTCTTTATTAGATGCAGCACGACGCTGGCAAACGAGTGCCAGGGAAATAAAGGATCATTTATAACAGACAGCTCGGGCCATGCAAGAAAAGTGATTTAAATGAAGAAAAAAACTTGGCAAGGCTACCTGTGCAGTGCAGCTTCAGCATTAAAGTTTGCCACGTTGGCTAATGTCAGACTTGAAGGATCGGCGATGAAGCCATTTGGTCCGAGATCGTTATTTATGCACCAATATCAATCCACGTGTTGATTAAATTGTCTATTAAGTTAACAATGACAAAGAGAGAGGCTATTACAGTGTCTACTCTGGCAGCGACAATGCAGGGTGTTCATCGCTCATAAGAGACTATGCTCTTCTTAAAACAACTCAGGATTTGTTTTTGTTGTTGTTGTTTTCAATAGAATTCATTTGTTATGATTTGACAAACATGAAAAACTCAATTGTATGTAATCATTTGCTAGAGTCCAAAATGCTGAGACCAGAATTTTTATTAAATTATTTATCAAAATCAATTGATAGACCATATTGAAATATGGTAAAATATATGTTATAATATCTGGTTTGCAGATTCAAATTGTTGTAACGACAATTACAGTTATCCCAGTAAATTATTCAGTTTGACAGACTGAACAGATAATGTGTACTAAATTAATACAAATACCAATAGGACATGGACTACTGTTTTTGTTTTGTTTTGTTTTGGTTTTTTTGCTTTTTAAGAAAGATTGCTTGAAAAGGTATCTGTTTGATATTTTAGAATGAATTTTATCTGGTTTGCTACTAAATCATGAAAAATCACCAAGTACATAGGAAGATTTTACTTCCAGGTGATGGAGGCTCAAGAATAAATTGGTTAGAAAATATTGGTGAAGGTTCAAACAAAAAGATAAAAACATCTGTGGTTGATTTTGGGCAAATCGTAGGTCTTTATATATATATATACTGTATATCGATGCATATATGAATATTTGTAGCACTAAACAGAACCAGATACAGATAGTGCCATTGCGTTACACACCTAATGATAAAGAAGAATGAGTCAAATATAATTTGACACCATGAAAATAATTTTCATAACAAGGTATGTAAAACTCATATATTCTTGGTAGTGGACTACCCAGTTCGGGCCCTACTGTATTTAAACTGATTTTATTCTTGGCACCTGACACCTGATATCAAGTAATTTAATCAAAAGTGGTGGGTGCTAAGTACAAGTATAATCAGGATCATCTCAGAGGCGCACTGTAATTTGTTCACTCATACCACATTCCACAGTGGTCAGGGATGTACAGTATGTATATGGCCATGTTGCATTTCAAAGTCAAAGTCAAAGTCAACTTCACTGACATTCCTTCTCATCACAGAAGTGTTGAGTGAGGGATGAAATATGAAATATAGTTTCTCCAGTGCTTCTACTTCTATACACAGCACTATCCAATAGACTATACACAACACTGTACAATAGATTTGTGGGGTAAATGCTAATTCCAGACAACATTGAGGGATACACTGGGGTTCAGTGAAAGATGTCTAGGTACAGTATTAGAACTGAGTAGGTAACTTTTAAATAAGCCAAAGAGCCATATGCTTCAATATACATGCACTAAATGATGGCATCCAGTCTAGTGATGAGCACTCCTGTAAAGTAATCCTGTATCAGGTTTACTCCTAATACACAGTGGACTCGTGAAGAGTGTCTATTGATTGACATTTGTTGCCAGCATTCATGCACAAAAGCTCAGCGCTGACAGAAAATACCCATAATTGCTCTCATTGCCACTTCATTTGAGGCAGGCAATTTTAGGAAAAGGCTCAGCGTGACCTCGTGCTTATTTAATTCCACAGTAATAAGTCCAGGAGGATATGATCACTGAGGCACATAATGGCATTCTTATCAATATATGGATCCATGTAGAATGGCTAGTGAAGAGATCTATGAAACATTTCAAAAATACACGAAACACTTACTCCGTGTTCAGTGGAGGTTGTTGATGAAACTCGGGTGAGCACATTTGGGCCATTCACCAGAGCCCCATATGGTATTCCCTCTCCGTGTCATTGTCTTGTTATACAGTCCTGACCAGCAGCCAGAGAGAGAGAGAGAGCAAGAGAGAGAGAAAGAGAGAGAGAGAGAGAGAGAGAGAGAGAGAGAGAGAGAGAGAGAGAGAGAGAGAGAGGCCACTGAAGACAGTGCACCGAAGCTGAACAGGGTAGGGTCAACAGTGCCATAATTACTTTCAAATGTCAGCCTACAATAAAATACAACAGTTCATCTGGCAGAGAGCAAATTAGCTTTGACCATGGCATAATTACCCTTTCTAGGAGAACCATTAGGAGAGATCAAATCTTCCCATCCAGGGTTTGAGGAAAGGCCATCAGAGTACACTCCACCTGACAAGGATGCACATTTGCCATTTGGCACGGTAATTCATTGTCCTTGTAATAGAAATTTTTATATTTGACTCTGGAATTGAAAAGTGTAATAACCTGCCAGTTTTATCCTAAGCATTTAAGAGACAGGGTTGGGTGATTCTTGGGTAACTTGCACCTGTAAAATGGTGCTGAATTTTCAGTATTCGAGACAAGCTAGATTTTCCCCTAAAAATACCATTGCTACATCTTATCTTCATTTGTATACACACAATACTCAGATGCTCAGTTTTAAAACCAAATAAAAGGCTCATTCCATTTGCCATTACAGAAATCAAACCACTCACAGACAAGTATGAAGTAGATTCTGGTCTAAGTGCACCAATTTCAAGACAATTAACCTGCCCATCACTCAAGTATCCTGCACAAAATCACAGTGACCCATTAGATACTGATAACCTTAAATCACTAATCACTGGCCAGCTGTTCAATTCTCCCCTAGATAAAATCAACCAGACACCCATTAGACACTTTAAATTGACTTTTTCAGGGACGCAAGGCAAAGATAACGCCTTAATGGCACTGAAGATGTACCACTATCTGCACCTTTTTAAGAAAGCAGATAAAGCACAATGTCCAACCTCGAATTACTTTCAGAGCACACGTTCTCTCAGTCGGACTCGCACAAAGAAGCCAGAAATGAATAAGGTGGGGAAAGCAGGTCTTCTTTGTTCTCAGCATCATCCAGACTAATTAGAAGTATTGCAATCTCCAATTAGCTAATGTGTTTGTGCCGACCTTATATAGAACAGCTGCCAGTTAAGTCTGGGAACGGTTAACATTTCTAAACCTCTGTCTACAAATGTGAACATCCCACACCCCTTTAGTGTTTGATAAAGAAGATTTAGTACTTGTGCTGGGAAAGGGAATCAAGAACGTTACGGTTAAAAACGTAAATAAAGCAGTGGTGGCTTGTCCAAAAGGGGCTGATGGGGTGTAATCGTGGGGCAGTGAGTTCATGGCCCCATTTAGCTCCACAGAGGTATTATTGCAACTACTGGCCAAAAATGGGAACTAGAACAAGTGCTAATAGACCCCCATTACGGCAGGAATCACCACCCCATGCTTACTCTCCATGAACATTTTCAGTAAAGGAGGAGGAGCAGCATTTTTTATGCCAATTTGGGCTAATTGTGGGCAAGGAACAATTGTTTGGTCTAGTTTCAGGTCTTCTGTGTGGCTTTTGAGATGTAGTTGGGCTGAAAAAGCTGGTAAACATGTGCTGTATTAGACATAGCTGTGAATAGCCTCTCAACTTAGTTTTGTTTGAGGTTATGCCATGTTGTTATTAATGTAGTCCTGCTTCGCCAAAATCTATGGTGATGAGCTACTGCTGAAATAAAGCTAGATCTAGACAATTCTATCATTCAAGCATGTTTGCCTTCCACCTCTGGGGTTAGGGGTTCGATTCCTGCCTCTGCCCTGTGTGCGTGGAGTTTGCATGTTCTCCCTGTGCTTTTGGGGTTTCTACTGGCTACTTCCGGTTTCCTACCCCCAGTCCAAAGACATGCACTGTGGGCTGATAGGAATCTCTAAATTGTCTGTAGTGTGCAAATGGGTGTGTGAGTGTGTGTGTGCGATTGTGTCCTGCAATTGGTTGACACCCTGTGCAGGGTAACCCCCGCCTTGTGCCCGTAGTCCCCCTGGGATAGACTCAAGGCTCCCCATGATGGTGTACAGGCTCAGCGGTGGTAGCTTACTGCTTAAGACATTGGTCTATTTATCAGAAGGTTGTGGGTTCAAATCCTATTACTTCCAAGCATCCATTGTTGGGCCCTTGATCAAGACCCTCATCTGCTCAGTTGTGTAAATGATTGTTGCACATTGCCAAAGGTGTTACAGGTTAGTAGTATGGACAATGGATAGATGGTGCTGACCTCATTGAGCCAATCATTCATTTACTGCAATGCTAAGTGTTGCTGAGTAGTTCAAAAATATGCGTCCTTCATGATATATCACACATTGTAATCCTCCCAAGATATGCAAACACACTTCTTTTCCAGTGTTTATGGGATTAGGGCATTGTACAGGCATGACAAAGAGACAACAATGTGTCCTGCTTTTCTAACAGTGCCTAAGAGCGAGACGTGAAGCTTCAGTAATCATAGTGAAAGCCATTACGATCAATTCTTGTAATCTGATGTGTGTTTAACAGCACCTACAGTAGGTGCTGCTTATTTTGCGGCTGATTATTACTCTAAATTCAATGTGCTTTTTACTGCCGCTTGCTGGCACTCGATGAGCAGGTGAGAAATACATGCTGGATGATAAGACGCTTGGCCCGCCAGTTGGAAGCTTTTGGAGTGCTGAACAGGACGATTATGCTCAAGGAGCAGTATGTGTGTGTATGGACAGGAGGCGCAACCGAGGAAGAGCACCTCCCAGGAACAATCCCTGTACTTGCTTTTCACTTTCCTCTTGAGAACCGCAGCTTTATCAAATTACAGTTGGGTTGACTGTCAGCAAGGCTCCTGATTTGGCAGCAGCCACTGTGATTAGTCATATTGAATTATGAGTTCTGACAATGGCTTTTCCAAAGCATACGCACACACTTCCTCTCCCACAGTCCTCAATCCCCATGTCCTGCATTTATGTTTAGTGACACACCGACGCAGATGCAGGTAAACCGGATTATACTGGCCGTTCCGCTGTCACACACAATGCAGATTGTAATTCTCATGCCTTTCTGACAAGCTTGGCAGCTAGTGAAGTCACCTAACACTTCACATTGGCACCAAATAAAGATCCAGGTGCAAATTAGGTCATATATGCAATTTGCCACTGGAAAATGCACTCACTGGACAATTTAATAGGAACACATTCATGCAACACATTTATGGAAATATCCAATCAACCAATTATATGGCAGCAATGCATAAAATCATACAGATACTGGGGTCGCAAAAGCTTTAGTTAATGCTCACATCAAATATCAGAATGGTGAAAAAATGTGATCTGAGTGACTATGGCATTGTTGTTGGTGCCAGATGGGCTGGTTTGAGTATTTCAGAAACTGCTGATCTCCTGGAATTTCACACATAGAAGTCTCTAGAGTTTACAGAGAATGGTGGGGGGGGGGGGGGGGACCCTGATTGAGCAGCAGTTCTGCAGTTCTTGTGAATTAGAGAGGTCAGAGGAAAATGGTCTGAGCTGGTCTGAACTGACTGCTAGGCTATGGTAACTCAAATAACCACTCTTTACAACTGTGGTGAGCAGACAAACATCTCAGACTGCACAACACATCAAACCTGTCACCAACAAGGATGTTTTTGTTTTTCTCATCATGCCACAGTCAGAGTCACTGATATAATATTTTCCCCCATTCTGATGTTTAGTGTGAACCTTACCTGAGGCTCTTGACCTGCATGATATTATGCATTGCTCTGCTGCCACGTTATTGGCTGACTGGATAATTGCATGAATAGTGTACAGTTGTTGCTACTAAACTGGCCAGTGAATGTTTTTCTAATACATGTGTTCATTAATTTACTCATATGATTACAATGAACTGAAACGAGAGGCCACTGGTCCACAATCTTGCAGCTCACTGTCACCTCAAGAGAACTCTCCCATTCTTCAGCAGCGCTCAGGCGATTACAATCCTCTTCATTAATTTTATCTCGGACATAAACTTTTAATAAGCCGACAATCAGTGGATGGGACTTCCAGGGCAGTTTAAATGACTGCAACCTATA